>NC_057814.1:505940111-505955681 GCF_018294505.1 Triticum aestivum
TGGATGTGGGTTTTCATAAAGCATTATTGTTGACGTTACCCTTGAGGTAAAAGGTTGGGAGGCAAAACTATAAGTCCCTATCTTTCTCTGTGTCCGATTAAAACTTCATACCCATAAGTATTGCGTGAGTGTTAGCAATTATGAAAAACTAAATGATAGTTGAGTATGTGGACTTGCTGAAAAGCTCTTATATTGACTCTTTCCGATGTTATGATAAATTGCAATTGCTTCAATGACTGATATTATAGTTTGTTAGTTTTCAATGAAGTTTCTGATTCATACTTTACATTGTGAATAGATTGTTACTTTAGCATAAGAAATCATATGACAATATATATATATATATATATGTGGCTGTTTAAAGAATGATCATGATGCCCTCATGTCTGTATTTTATTTTATCGACACCTCTATCTCTAAACATGTGGACATATTTTTCGATATCGATTTCCGCTTGAGGACAAGCGAGGTCTAAGCTTGGGGGAGTTGATACGTCCATTTTGCATCATGCTTTTATATCGATATTTATTGCATTATGGGCTGTTACTACACATTATGTCACAATACTTATGTCTTTTCTCTCTTACTTTACAAGGTTTACATGAAGAGGGAGAATGCCGACAGCTGGAATTCTGGGCTAGAAAAGGAGCAAATATTAGAGATCTATCCTGCACAACTCCAAAAGTCCCGAAACTCCACGAAAGTCAGTTTTGGAATATATTAAAAATATTGGGCGAAGAAAGCACCAGAGGGGGGCCACCCACCGTCCACGAGGGTGGAGGGCGCGCCCCCTACCTCGTGGGCCACCTGGAAACCCCCCGATGTTCATCTTCTGATATACGGTGTCTTTTGCCCTGGAAAAAAATAAGAAGGAAGCTTTCGGGACAAAGCGCCGCCATCTCGAGGCGGAACCTGGCGAAACCAATCTAGGGCTCCGACGGAGCTGTTCTGCCAGGGAAACATCCCTCCGGGAGGGGGAAATCATCACCATCATCATCACCATCGATCCTCTCATCGGGAGGGGGTCAATCTCCATCAACATTTTCACCAGCACCATCTCCTCTCAAACCCTAGTTCATCTCTTGTATCTGATCTTTGTCTCAAAACCTCAGATTGGTACCTGTGGGTTGCTAGTAGTGTTGATTACTCCTTGTAGTTGATGCTAGTTGGTTTATTTGGTGGAAGATCTTTTTTCGAGGGTACGCAAATTGCGTACCATAGCTTTATAGAAGGAGAGAAAATTAGTACATGACATCTACCACTCGCTACGAACAACGAGCGTAGCACAACACCACATCCAGCTATCCTCCGGACAGCCACACACAACAACACAACTACAACACGGAAAAACATGCCCAAAACCGAAACACCTCGCCGCGTCTTGATCGACGCCGAACACCTCCGAAGAACAGCAACTCCAGCTTCCTTTGGATTCATCTGCGACGACCATACATAGCGCCGGAGGTGAGCGGTCAGGGCCACGACGAACACCGGAGAAGCGCCAACAGGAAACTTAGTCTCCTCGCACGATGCTCCCAACAGAGAAACGACGTCGCAGACGCCGCCATCATGCCGCTCCAGAGGACCAAGGGTTTCGCCCGGAGACAACTTCCAACACCAAGCACGAGGGAGATGGCGACACACTCGACATTGCCTCCAGAGAGGGAAACGACACCCGCGGGTGCCATCAACGCCGGCCGGCCAAAACCGGACAGGATTTTCATCCGTCATGTTGCGCATCTCCACTCCGACGAGGTACCGGGCAGCACCATTCCTGAAGCCTCGCACCGCCATCACCGTAGCAAATCCGCCGAAGCCGCGTAGCCGTGGTCCAACACCACCCGCACTACCGAGAGAGCGCGAACCAGACCTCCACCAACATCGCCGTCGAGAAGCAACCACATCCGCCAAGCGGAGCATAAGCCAGATCCGCTCCATCGAACTTCATCGACACCGAGAGACTGCCGCCAGATTGGATTTGGCCCGCCCCTCCAACCTCACTCCGGCGCCATCTCCACCGGGGCATCGCCGCGATCCCCTCACACGGAGGCGGCCGGAAGCCCGCTGCACGCCAGGACACCTTCCTGGCAGTGCCATCTCGCAGCCGCCGCCCCCATGGCTGATCCAACGCCGCCGCCACCGCCGATGCTGGCGCTCCACCTGCAACCACGAACCAAAAGTGCTCCTCACCAGGATCCGGCGAAAGCCCTCGCCTTGCCCCCGCTGTGCCTCCAACCGAACTGCAAGCCCCCGCGCCGCCCGCGAGAAGAACGCCACGCTAGACCACGCCCGCGCCTAGCACGCGCTCCTCCACGCCGCTCGCGCCAAGACCGGACACCCCAGCCTCCGCGCCGCCCTCCAGACGCAGCTCCCCCGCGCGGAGGAGGTGCGTCGGGGCGCGCCACCCCGGCCCGCGCGCGCATCGCGACCGACCAGCACGCGGCGCTGCCCTGCTCCATCTCCTGCCTGCGCGCCCCCACAGGCCACGACGCGCCGGCCTCCGAGCCCCGCCGCCAGATCGAAGAATAAGCCCCCCGCGGCCCCTACTCCAGGTGAGCGCGAGCAGATCCCACCACCACCGGTACCGTGCGGGCTTTGCCCGGCGGCCCGCCAGCGGCGGCGGCAGGGAGGGGAGGGAGAGGGGGAATCGAGGGGACGACGGCTAGGGTTGCGCACCCGGGTCGCCCATGGGGGAGCGACACGGGGCCGGGGCGGTTCCAAAGATTTATCTGCTTCTATCCTTTATGCATATTAATACATCTCTGATTATGAACGTGAACGTGATTTGTGAGTAGTTACGTTTGTTCCTGAGGACATGCATGGGAGAAGTCTTGTTATAAGTAGTCATGTGAATTTGGTATTCGTTCGATATTTTGATGAGATGTATGTTGTCTTTCCTCTAGTGGTGTTATGTGAACGTCGACTACATGACACTTCACCATTGTTTGGGCCTAGGGGAAGGCATTGGGAAGTAATAAGTAGATGATGGGTTACTAGAGTGACAGAAGCTTAAACCCTAGTTTATGTGTTGCTTCGGTGGAAGATCATATGTTCAGATCCTTTATGCATATTAATACCCCTCTGATTATGAACGTGAACGTGATTTGTGAGTAGTTACGTTTGTTCCTGAGGACATGCATGGGAGAAGTCTTGTTATAAGTAGTCATGTGAATTTGGTATTCGTTCGATATTTTGATGAGATGTACGTTGTCTTTCCTCTAGTGGTGTTATGTGAACGTCGACTACATGACACTTCACCATTGTTTGGGCCTAGGGGAAGGCATTGGGAAGTAATAAGTAGATGATGGGTTGCTAGAGTGACAGAAGCTTAAACCCTAGTTTATGCGTTGCTTCGCAAGGGGCTGATTTGGATCCACATGTTTAATGCTATGGTTAGGTTGACCATAATTCTTCTTTCGTAGTTGCGGATGCTTGCGAGAGGAGTTAATCATAAGTGGGATGCTTGTCCAAGGAAGGGCAGTACCCAAGCACCGGTCCACCCACATATCAAATTATCAAAGTAACGAACGCAAATCATATGAGCATGATGAAAACTAGCTTGACGATATTTCCCATGTGTCCTCGGGAGCGTTTTCCTTTATATAAGATTTAGTCCAGGCTTGTCCTTTGCTACAAAAAGGATTGGGCCACCTTGCTGCACCTTGTTTACTTTTGTTACTTGTTACCCGTTCCGAATTACCTTATCACAAAACTATCTGTTATGGATCATTTCAGTGCTTGCAGAGAATACCTTACTGAAAACCGCTTGTCATTTCCTTCTGCTCCTCGTTGGGTTCGACACTCTTACTTATCGAAAGGACTACGATAGATCCCCTATACTTGTGGGTCATCAAGTACCGAACGCACGGAACCTCCGCGATCTACACACGTTCAGCTCGGTGACGTCCCTCGAACTCTAGATCCAGCTGAGGCCGAGGGCGAGTTTCGCCAGCACGACGGCGTGGTGACGGTGATGATGAAGTTACCGACGCAGGGCTTCGCCTAAGCACTACGACAATATGATCGAGGTGGAAAACTGTGGAGGGGGGCACCGCACACGGCTAAAGATCAACTTCTGTGTCTATGGGGTGCCCCCCTACCCCGTATATAAAGGAGGGGAGGAGGAGGAGGGCCGGCCACAAGGGGCGCGACCAAGGGGGGATTCCTACTCCTAGTAGGAGTAGGTTTCCCCTTTTCCTAGTCCAAGTAGGAGAAGAAGGAAGGAGAGGAAGAAGAGAAGGAAAGGGGGGCCGGCCCCCTAGCCCTAGTCCAATTCGGTTTGGGCTAGGGGGGGCACGCGCCACACCTTGGCCTGCCTCCTCTCTTCCACCACTAGGCCCATGAGGCCCAATAACTTCCCGGGAGGGGTTCCGGTAACCCCTGGTACTCCGAAACTTATCTGAAACGACCCGAACCATTCCGGTGTCCGAATGTAGCCTTTCAATATATGAATCTTTATGTCTCGATCATTTCGAGACTCCTCGTCATGTCCGAGATCTCATCCGGGACTCCGAACAACCTTTGGTACATCAAATCACATAAACTCATAATACCAATCGTCATCGAACGTTAGGCGTGCGGGCCCTACGGGTTCGAGAACTATGTAGACATGACCGAGAGACCTCTTCGGTCAATAACCAATAGCGGAACCTGGATGCTCATATTGGTTCCTACATATTCTACGAAGATCTTTATCGGTCAAACCGCACAACAACATACGTTGTTCCCTTTGTCGTCGGTATGTTACTTGCCCGAGAGTATCATCATACCTAGTTCAATCTCGTTACCGGCAAGTCTCTTTACTCGTTCCGTAATGCATCATCCCGCAACTAACTCATTAGTCACATTGCTTGCAAGGCTTATAGTGATGTGCATTACCGAGAGGGCCCAGAGATACCCCTCTGACAATCGGAGTGACAAATCCTAATCTCGATCTATGCCAACTCAACAAAAACTATCGGAGACACCTGTAGAGCATCTTTATAATCACCCACTTACGTTGTGACGTTTTATAGCACACTAAGTGTTCCTCCGGTATTCGAGAGTTGCATAATTCATAGTCATAGGAACATGCATAAGTCATGAAGAAAGCAATAGCAACAAACTAAACGACCATAGTGCTAAGCTAGCGGATGGGTCTTGTCCATCACATCATTCTCTAATGATGTGATCCCGTTCATCAAATGACAACACATGTCTATGGCTAGGAAACTTAACCATCTTTGATTAACGAGCTAGTCTAGTAGAGGCATACTAGGGACACTCTGTTTGTCTATGTATTCACACATGTACTAAGTTTCCGGTTAATAAAATTCTAGCATGAATAATAAAAATTTATCATGATATAAGGAAATATAAATAACAACTTTATTATTGCCTCTAGGGCATATTTCCTTCACGACGAGCCGTCAGACGATTGAACATACTGCTCGTATATGTACTCCAAATCGGAATCCATTGCTAAAAAAATAAGGGACAACTGTTTTTAGCACCGGTGATTCATCGAACAGTTGACGGGCATGATGAGAATAGCAGTAGCGGATGGTACCTGGCGGGACGGTTGGATGACAGGGGTTGATCGGAGGGGAGACATGCAACCTAAGCGCTGTACTTATTTTTTTAAAAAGGAGGATAACACCCGGTCTATGCATCAATCAATGCATGCAGCCATTTGAAAGTGGGATAAATTTTTACTTCCCGGCCTCTGCACCAACCAAGGATGCGTATAACCATTTCAGTATGAGATTTTCACTTACCGACCTCTGCAGCTAACCGCTGTACTACAATCCCTGATGTGTTGACTGGAACGTGGCAGCGCTTGTACCAGTGGAGACATGCAAGCGAATCACCAGTGCAGCCATGCATGCACGGGAGATAAGTTAGGTGCGATGAACAGGAAACGCATGCGACCATGCAGATACAAGTAGCTAGCTAGTATTCATTTCGGGATATATATTCTCCAATAATTGAGATGTCTATTCGAGTTCCGTAGCCAGCTTGGAGCCCCAATTTGTGTCTCCACAAGATAGATATCGTGATTATCCGAAGCTACAGACGCAACTTAATGATACAATAAGATTCACAGGGTATGTGGGACGGGACGCTGCCAAATTACACAAGAATTTTCCGCCTCATCGTCTTTCTCACAAAGAGTTGTTCACCGTTCGCCACGTCCTAGTTAAGACAGCGAGAGATCCATGGATGAAGTGCCAAGTGGGATTTGTGTAAATTTCTCGCGAGCTCATCAGAAAACATGTCGCTCTGCAAACTCTTGACGATGGCACTGTTTTTTATTTTATTTTTGGACGGTGACTACGGCGGGCTTGCGCCGGCCTGAACTTTCATTAAAAGGCTGAGAAGTGAGCAGGTATCAATAGTTACACCAGCAGACGAAATTACAATGGCTGCACTGATTTCTTATCAAAAGGTAGTCTGTAATGTAATTTATCGTCTGTTAGTGCCTATCAGACTGAAAGGCGCGTCGCCGCCGCGAAAGCGGCCTCGACTGTGCAAAACCGGTAGCAGGGACACCTCCAAAGCCTGAAAGCATCGCCGTGCTGATCCCAACAAGACTTGTACGGTTGTTGGCAATTCGAGACTTCCACACGGAACGTAGAAGAAGATGTGCACCTCTCACATCCCTCCAAGATAACTTTTGACCGCCGGTCGAGAGGCATCTCCGTCTGCGAGCCCGCACACGCAAACGCCGGCGATCGGTCCGTCAACGCCGGAGGGGCGAGGGGGGCTCCTCTTTCGTCCTCGCTTTCCGTGGCCTGGCTGTTTCGGCAGCGCCGTCGTTTTCTCCGGCCATTTTCCCGAAAATGGCAGTGCGCTGCGCTTTCAACGTGGCCCAAAGGTGTTGCTCCACTTGCATACGGTGAGAAGGCAGACACCGACGGCGACGGCGAGCATCTCGGTTTGGTTTCGATGGGGATAGGATTTGTTGCATCGCGAGTATGCTTGGTGAGACCCTTTTGTTTCTGTTAAGCTAGATGGAGTAGTGTTAGCTTGTTCTGGCTAGTCGTCGTCTGTAGCTAGGAAATCTTCTGACGGTGTAGACCTTCTACTTCAAGTAGGCCAAATGGCAACTAGAAAATTGGGAGGGAATAAAAAGATTTGAGTCGATAAGGAAATGCTTCAGGGGGGAGTTCCCTCTCCAATAATGCCATTACTTAATTCCATGGATCGACTAGAAAAATAATTCCACGTGCGTCGACCAGTGAGCAGCATCCACATATCACACTGGTAGCAACAGAAGTTGGTAGATGAACATGAGCTCATGTTGCTGTCGATCCATGGTTGAGGGAGAGGTGTGCAAGCCAGCCATTGGTTGTGATCTGGGTTGGTTGGGTTTGGAGCTGGCCTACGCCCTCTAAGTAGACTAGAGTATTTGCATGCATGGTTCGAAGCTGCATGATCCACGTACAATATGCTTTGTAGTGAAGGAGGATCAACCCCAACCAATCGTCCATGAGTGTGTGTTTTCTAACTGCGTGGATTAGGTTTGCAGCTAGCTGGTTGACATCGTAAGAGGCTAAGAGCCACATGATTAAGTAATGCATGCACCAGGTTACAAATGTTACTACTAGCAGCATATAATAGTAAAGCGATTCTATGGTCACTTAGTTGAGGAGGATCAATCCCATCGATGTGAGCTCTGCTTCTTTTTCTAACCGCGAGAAGTCCAAATACGTCTGTGTCGGCAACCCCTCATCTTTTATTTCTCGATATATCAGATCCGGTGACCGCCCATGATTTGCTATGACTCAACATGACGCACAAGCCGGCCACCGGATGCTGCCGTCCATTCTCTGTCCTCTTCTTCCAAGTCCAGATCAAATCACCTTCTCACATGAGTCTACTTTATTATGTTTACCAGTAATCTATTTGTCTGACAGGGCACTATCGATTTTTTCCCTGACAGGGCATGGCGCAGAATGTAACTTTGTAGATCGATGCCAACTGAGCCAAGATTTTCTGTCAGCGAAAAAAATTTGCCTGACAGCGCATGGCACAGAAGAGTCTTTGATCGATGCACGAGGTATCGATCGCTTATTCGAATAACTCTAGAATTTGTTGTTCCCCGGCGGCAATAATCTAGTACTAGTAATCTGCCGAACTGATTGAAATGCTGTCGACGCACTGTTGTGTAATTTAATGTCTGCGAAGACTAAAACAACGGGTACGTGCAGGATGAATTCTGCATGCCGCCGTTGTATAAAGGACTGGAGATGCGTTAGGTATGATCGTCACGGGTCTATTTGTTAATCTCCTTTGGTGGTGGGTTTTAGGGTATATGCAAGCACACATGCGCATGGTTGCAACTTTTGCCCCCCACATTGCCAGCTGCTCCGATAAAGAAACAAGAGAATATGTCCTCCCTTCTCCGGATATGAGCTCATGAAGTATAATCCATGCTCATCTACAACCGTTCATTTGGGTTTTGGTTTTGACGAAATTTTAGATGCACTACTCAAACATGTTGGTCCCTTCATTCCATCTTTGGTTTGATGGAGCATACACAGCCGGTCCCCTCATATCCTCCACAAACATCCACAGACGCGCTTGGTTAGTGCCTGGACAGAAGAGAGAAGAAGAAAACATGACCCAATCGAAACTCTCATATCATCCCTATATATCCAGGTTGTCTGCAAACCCTCATATTGAGACCATATATGGGAGGCTATGAGGGCTCGAGGACACGTCCAGACACGCCATCGATCTGCCACGTAAGACGCGACCCACCTGACCAGATTTTCTCTTTCTTTATTCTTTTTTTTCTTTCTCTCTCTTCATCTTCATCAATCACATGCATGTGACACGACATATAAAGGAGAAAATAAGGAGCATGACTGGATGCATGGAAAAATAGGGGTTCAAAATACTAAGTACATGCCACAAAAACTATATTATCGAATTCATGTTCAACAAGAGATTGTAATGGTATAACGTTTGTGGCATATATTTGATATTCCGTTGACATATCCTGCAATAGTTACATCAAAGACCAAGTGAGCATGTCCCTGATCAACCCTCCTGTACGTACCAGGTTAAGCCGTAACCTACATTAACCCCAAACAAATAGATCCAAATATTTTGGCATGCTCAACAAACAAAGATTGTCATAACCCATTGCATTGCCAACCCATATAAGTCTTGACATAACAAAGCTCTCATGATGAAAAATCTCCAAAAATTTCTCAACAAGGAGCCTTTACCCCTGGGTCTCACTAATTTGGGAGAGCTACTATTCAGTTCTACTTCCTAGCTTCAAATTGGTCGGACCAAGTTACCGAAGAAGTCACCTAAAATTGTTGCATGATTACAGGTTGAACTGTGAATGTAAATTAGGCAATGGGCAAGCTACTCTCCTCTACGATGACAAGTGGTTGGAGCAGCCTTTACTCACCAAGTTCCCAGAGTTGCACTCCTATGTCAAAAGTGATACCCAAATTGTTGCTATCTGGATTGAAGCGGAGGAACCCACCCAATTCTTCCACACTCCTATGTCTACTTAGGCCATCAATTAGTCATTGAGCTCCAGGTTTGATACATGAGCAAAGCAATCCTCAAGTTCAGGATAAGTGGACATGTAGTGGTCAAGGGAAGAAATATTCACCAATCATATATCACATTCTCTATCCTCGGGAAGAAAAACATATTGTTTTCAAATGGATTTGGAAAAGTGCATGCAGAGTAAGATACAAGAGTTTTTTTCCTGGTTGTTACTACATGACAGAGTTAACACTGGAAACCTCTAGAAAAGAAAATCCTTTCATGTGGATTGCTATGATTGTGTCTTTTGTAATGGGACTACTCAAGAAACCTCAAGGCACCTTTTCTGGGATTGTTGTTTTTTTCGGATTGCTAGAACAACATCTTCCCTTCTAAAAGGTGTATCTCCTGCTATGATGACATTAATTGACACACCAATTGTACCAAAAAACATTGCTACGAAGGTGATCATTTAAGGAGGCTCAAACATTGGGGACAGAGAAATGGGACAATCTTCAGAAAGGAAGTTCCAAGTATAAACTATTGGAAATTTAAACTCAAGGAAAATCTCAAAATTTTGAAACACATAATGAATGCTAAACACTAGAATGCTTTGCAAAGTTGGATGTGCGCTCATCTTTGATGACTAGATTCTAAGATAAAATCAGCTTTTGTAAGAACATGCATTGGTTAATTTCAAATGTACCACTCTTTGTTTTCTTTTCTTTCTTTTGTTATTTGTTATTTTTGGTTTTCTTCTGATGTATATATTGTACTTTATTCTACTTTAATAGAAAATACCATAGAATGATTGTTCTACGGTTTGCGGGTCAAAAAGATACTAGTCTTTACAATCCCTTTTAACCTTTTCCCACCCTCCAAACTCCAAGCTATAGTAAAAATATTAGGTGTTTCTAAATATTTGGGCTCATTGGATTTGGAGTTTTTTTCACACAAAAGCCATACGGACGAAGACTCCAGAGGAGATGAGCACAACCGTACCTGAATGTTTATCATTTTCTGTGTGTTTGGAGAAAACTGCACATCTAGTCATAGCCTTTTTTGCGTACGAACAAAGCAATGCATTTCCTTAGGTTGGAAACTATCATTCTATTCCACACATGTGTTATTCATGATTCCTACATTTTTTTCTCCTAACTGAATAAGCCGTGGTGTGTTTGGCTCACATAATGAGAGGAATGAGGGCAACTGGCAGAATATTCTCAAAATTGGTTGAGCTTGTCCGTAAAAATCTCCAAATGATGGCAACCACCCACGGTTCGGTCCACTAGGCCTCACCCCCTGCCCCCACCCCCCCTCAACCCAGATTGAACCCCTTCTTGGAATAATTGATATTTTATTCTCGAGAAAATATGTAGGGTTCCAAGGATAGTGTGGTAGAATAATTTTTGATTTACTGTTCAAAAGCTAGATAGGATGGTGTGATTGCACAACAGTAGGTTACTCCCTGACTCCTCTCGCAGCGGCATGATAGCACACTAGCTTCTAGCTAGGGTGCATTCTTGGTGGCTCCCTTATCTTCATCATGCATTCTCATTGGTTCCCCTCACCTATAGTAGTTGATCTGAGGCTAGGAGGTAGGATCCCAATCGACATGTGGTGGTGTAGGTACTCTATGCTAGGTCTATATGTTCTTGACGACCCTATGACTAAAGATCTTACAAGCTCCGGCTCCATCTCCACTCTATCAAGGACATTGCGATCTGGATCGGCAAGAGATTGTGTTTGCGTTCGAATGATCCATACCTCTTGATCCAATGGATTTTGTTGCACTAGTAGGAAAAGGGGCTTTTACCCCGGTTCATAAGGGCCTTTAGTCCCGGTTCAGGAACCGGGACTAAAGGGTCGTTACTAATGCCCTAGCCCTTTATTCTCGGTTCTTACACGAACCGGGACTAAAGGCCGTCCACGTGGCCGGTGCGGGGAGCCCAGGCAGGAGGGCCTTTGGTCCCGGTTGGTGCCACCAACCGGGACCAATAGGCATCCACGCGTCAGCACCTGGCAGGAGCTGAGGTTTTTGTTTTTTTTTTGAAAGGGGGGGGTTGGGGGTTTTGGGGGTTAATTTAGGTTGTTATTAGGTAGCTATTAGAGAGAAGTGTCCTCTCTTATATCTCCGTGCTTGGTTTACCAACGCTACGTACTGCTATGCCTAAACATTGCTTAGATTGAAGTGAAGGCAACATGTGGTGCATGTCGAAAGTAATACTAATCCGGACTTGATCAAGTTTGGATTGTACTACTTTCGACACGCACCACATGCATGTTGCCTTCACTTCAATCCAATCCATGTTCATTTCACCCGCTGATATATAATAACTCTTCATGCACGCATCATGCATCATCATATATAATAACAAGTCCTACTAATCATCATCATACAACTTCTACTCGTTATTAATAACAAGTCATACGATCGATCATCATCCTCACAGTCATCGAACCAACCCTACTTAATTGTTCTTAGCACATGATCATCAGTATTAGGTAGGACCGAAGTACCCTCTTTAAGGTAAAATAGCATAAAACAATATAGACCCTGACTCTCCATTATGGAGAATGGAGATCATCCTGTCTCCAATTCTTGCGCCTCGCTTCCTTTTGCTTCCAAGAAGCTCCTTGCGACTGTCCATATATTTTTTTCCATTCTTTGATTTGCATGTCTCCACTTCTCTTTTATAAATCCGGTATGGACAGTTGAGATTCGTAGGATGACCTGGTTGTATATTCAAAACATCAAGCCTACCATTTTGATACATCAAATGAGGCACACAATCCTCTGGGATTATCTGTTGAAAAACATAGTAATAACTTCATAGTTAGCAATGATAATGCACTAGTTTTAGAACTATGCAAAATATGCATGGATGTCGTAATAGTAAGAAATCTTACCAGGGTATCTCCATAGTAGTTACCGTAGTTCACCACGTGCACTAGTGGCACGTATGGAGGACCATAATGATGAGGATTTTGATTGTAGATATTGTAATTCTCAATATCAGTACAAAATCCGACCAGATGAGTTTTCTCCTTATAAGTTAACTCAGAGCCATCGGTGTAGTAGGTTCTGTCTACCATGTTCCGCACATTGTTTGAACAATCAAAATAAGCTATCAATGAAAATAAGCTGTCAACTATTTTGAAATGAACAATATAAATTAGCTAATAACTATGTTTGAGAAACTCACATAGCGGTAGAATTGGAGGCGTATCAACAAGGACCCAAATGTCCATATTGTCTTGCTCAATGTCAGGATCACCAAGATCCATGGTGACAAGCATACCCTCATCAAAACCATACATCTTGCAAAATGCTTCCTAATTTTTGCAACCAAAATGGGTTACGCTCTCAGAATTATACAGCTTTACTTCAAAATCTATATCATGATGGGTCCTTAGGTGAATTTTCTTTGTTTCCATACTTTCATGGTCTTCAAAACCCATCCTCTCCAAGACGTAGCGTCTTGCATGGCATGGGATAAGCTAGCCGAATTGTAAAAGATGAAAGTACACGTTGAAATAGTGGAAGTCGTGCTTAATTACGAAAAAATAACACTTGTCGTCGTTGCGTACCGTTTCAACATCGAACGTCTCCTCCAGCTTAATACTGAAGAGCCGATCTTCGTCCAGGTGAGGCCTGTCGCACTGACCTCGGTCGTCGTGGCACCAGTCGCACTCCCCCGGGAGACTTTCGTCGTCCGAGTACGACATTTCCTATGTTCATATATAATTCAAATATTAAACATCTACAATTAAATATATGTACTAAAAAACCTAAGTTAGATCATTATTATTCATCACGGGTTGACTATCGGTTTGTCGAGTCTTTTCTTGAAAACTCTCAGCTCACGTGGTGTATACATTCGACCGTTGGTGATGGTCGCTCCTCCCTTTGTCCCCGTGTGCATTACACCAAAATGTCTAGCTAGCACACGGGAACAAAGGAGAAGCGACCCCCACGACAACAGTCGGGATTCTTCGTCCTGTCATATATATATGGTGGAACTCTCCCTCACTGATTCCTCTCTGACATTTGCGACCGTCGGTGATGGTAGCTCCTCCTTTCGTTCTCTAGTGCATTACACCAAATTGTCTAGCACACGGGAACAAAGGAGAAGCTACCCCCACGACAACAGTCGGGATTCTTCGTCCTCTCATATATGGTGGAGACTCGACAGACTTACAGTCAACCCGAAATATCGTTTAATTATCTTTCTAAAAGAGGATTTGGCTGGTCTCACCTCGATGTCGGAGGGGGCGGTGACGGGGACGACGGCGGGGATGATGGAGGGGCCGGGGGGGCTCCTAGATTTCTGCGAAAACAAAAACCCTATAAGCTATCAACTAATCATAGTGCTCTCCAATTTTAGCATTCAAAGTAGGATCGGAGTAGTTTTCCACTTTGAGCATTCAATAAGCAAAATCAAATCACAAAATAAAGTAGTATTCAAATTAGGATGCATTCAATTATAAAAAAACTACATCATCTCCATGCGTCCGTACATCGCCGAATATTATCACTAATACACCTCGAATACTATCATACATATAGCATCGCTAGTACAGCTAGAACAGTAGCGTCCGACGGACATCGGCGCGGGCGGTGGACACCCAAAGGGACGGAACCATCACAGGATCATAGCTCCAGTGAGATCCCTGAAGAACCTGCCAGGTACTGTCGAACCTGCCCTCCAACGCAACCATGTAGCGACGGACGTGCTGGTCCTCCTCGCTGACACGGTGACGTACCTCCTCCGCGGTGTCCGGAAGCCTCGGCACCGTCACTGGCCCACGCGAGCGCCACCAAACAAGGATCGGGTCAACGACGGGCTGGTTCCTCACCAACCTACGCCCACCGGAAGGTAGCACCTCCCAAAACCAGCCCGGCGGAGCCTAGTCCCGGACATGGCCCCTCTGATCAAGCCGGCCTCCTCCGCCGAGTCGACGACGAGGATGCGGGATAGGCATCGTCGACGTCGATGCGGGAATAATTGCTTTAACTAAAAAAACAAACTAGTTCTATTAATTTCCTTACTATAAATAGAATAAAGTAGTACTTACTAAAAATAAACTAGCTAGTTTAACTAGTTCTATTATTTTTCAAACTAATTCTATTAAACACTTTCTAGGTAGTACTTACTAAAAGTTATCGGGGAGGGGGGGTACATATATCGACAACGACATACCCGATAAAAAATAAGAAGAGGAAGAAGACACAAAAAAAGAGGAGAAGAAGAAAGGATAGAGGAGGAGATCGAAGAAAAAAAAAGAAAAATAGAGGAGAAGAAGAAAAAATAGAATAATATATTATTCTATTTCTTCTTCTTCTCCTCTATTTCTTCTTCTTCTACTCTTTTTTTTCTTCTTTTTCATCTTCTTATTTATTTCTCCTCTACTTCCTCTCCTCTTCTTCTCTTCTTCTTCTCCTTCTTATTTTCCTTTTTTCTCTCCTTCTTTTTCTTCTAAATATGAACATACATAAATGACTTTGATCATACACAATTTCTATGAACAAAAAAATCATAAAAATTCTATGAACAAAATTACAACAGAAAAAATCATAAAAATTCTATGAAAAAATTGATATATTCTTTGCATATGAACATACAAACATTTGCATATTCAATAATAATATCACCAAAAAAATCTAAACTACACATCTAAATTAATATATCTAAATTACAACAACTAAATTATCTAATTAACTACACATCCAAATTAATACAACTAAATTACAAATCCAACTACACATCCAAATTAATACTACACATACAAATCTAATTACAACAACTAAATCTAACTACACATACAAATTAATACTACACATACAAATCTAATTACATCCAAATTAATACTACACATACAAATCTAATTACAACAATCTAATTACAAATCTAACTACACATCCATTACAGGGAGGAGGAGGAGGGGATCGGGGCGGCGCTCACAGGGTGGCGGAGGGCGACGGCGACCGCGGCGGGCCGGGGGCGGAGGGCGGCGACGGTGACGTACGGGGCGACGGCTCGGGGGTGCGCGGCAGATGCCGACGGCGACGGC
>NC_057814.1:505955988-505957121 GCF_018294505.1 Triticum aestivum
GATGGCGTGGGCTCGGGGGCACGGGCGACGGCGACGACGGCGGGGCAGCCTGGCGGCGGCGTAGATCGAGCTCGCGGCGTCGTCGGGCGGGGGGACACTGGCGATGGAAATCAGAAAATTTCCAAAGTGCTGCTTATATAGCAAAGGCTTTGGTCCCGGTTCAACGCACAAACCGGAACCAATACCCACCCTTTGGTCCCGGTTGGTGCCACCAACCGGGACTAAAGGCCTCTTTTCACCAGCGCAAAGGGCGGGAAGCAGAGGGCTTTGGTCCCAGTTGGTGGCACCAACCGGGACCAAAGGGGAGCATTGGTTCCGGTTGGAGCCACCAACCAGGACTAATGTGCTGGCGCGGTGCGGTCGGAAGTTTAGTCCCACCTCGCTAGCTGAGAGAGCTCAGCACCTGTTTATAAGCTGTGTTGCAGCTCAGGTGCTGAGCTCCTCTCTAATATGCAGGCATTACATGCCTACCTTTGTCACTGCCATGTTGGGCCTATTGGGCCTGCGGGCCTGCATCCTGGCCCATGTGCAGATGGGTTTCTAGTTGTATGCAGGCCGTGTGGCCCATTAGGCGGCATTTTTTTATTTTATCCAGTATTTTTTGTTTTTTGAATTATTTTTTTCATTTCTGCTTTTTTATTCTTTTTGCTTTCAGCTCAGAATAATTATAAACTTTCTGTTACTCCATTAGTTTCCAAATTTGAATAGTTTAAATTTCATCCGGAAACACGTCTGTTACAAAGGGATTTCATTTTTTAAAACTTATTTGAACTCCTCACTTTTTGTGTGTTCAAAATGCACCATTCAAAGCCACATCATCATTTTTCAATCCTTTCTGACTTCATTTGTTATTTTTCATGCATTTACTAATTATTTTGAGCTATAAGACCCTAAAAGTGAAAAGCATTTCAAATGAACTCTGAAAAGGTTGAAAGTTGGCATGATATCATCATTTCATCCACATAGCATGTGCAAGAAAGTTGAGAGGGTTACGGCAAAAACTGGATGCACTTCGTGTACAAAACGGACAATCTCCTTCAAAGTATCAGGATTTCATCCGGAAACTCGTCTGTTACAAAGGGATTTCATTTTTTAAACCTTATTTGAACTCCTGACTTTTTGTGTGTTCAAAA
>NC_057814.1:505958164-505959623 GCF_018294505.1 Triticum aestivum
CTATATTTATTTTGTTTTATTTCTACTTACAACAAAAAACTTATTTATTTTATTTTATTTTGTTTCTAATTACTTATTTATTTTACTTTATGATAATTCTTTCTGCTATTAAAGTTTCTATCAAAAAAAGTTCTTTATGAAAATTCTTTTTGCTTTTAATGATTAAAAATAAAAAAGAGGCGCAATGCGCGTTGATTTGCTTCAAGCCTTTCGGAATAGTGTAGACTGCACTGCACATAGCTCGATGCAGTCTACCTTATTCCTCAAGGCTTGAAGCTAAGCAACGTGAGCATTGCGCCTCTTCTTCATCGTCTCTGCACTCAGGGCTTATAAACCGCTCCTAGTGCCTCTCAGCTAGCGAGGTGGGACTAAAAAACTGCTTAGCTAGTAAGAAACTCTAGTACCGGTTCGTGCCACGAACAGGTACTAAAGGTGCTCGTGGGGCCACAGCATTTCAAATGAACTCTGAAATTATTTTGAGCTATAAGACCCTAAAATTGAAAAGCATTTCAAATGAACTCTGAAAAGGTTGAAAGTTGGCATGATATCATCATTTCATCCACATAGCATGTGCAAGAAAGTTGAGAGGGTTACGGCAAAAACTGGATGCACTTCGTGTACAAAACGGACAATCTCTTTCAAAGTATCAAGATTTCATCCGGAAACTCGTCTGTTACAAAGGGATTTCATTTTTTAAACCTTATTTGAACTGTTGACTTTGTGTGTGTTCAAAATGCACCATTCAAAGCCACATCATCATTTGTCAATCCTTTCTGACTTCATTTGTTATTTTTCATGCATTTACTAATTATTTTGAGCTATAAGACCCTAAAATTGAAAAGCATTTCAAATGAACTCTGAAAAGGTTGAAAGTTGGCATGATATCATCATTTCATCCACATAGCATGTGCAAGAAAGTTGAGAGTGTTATGGCAAAAACTGGATGCACTTCGTGTACAAAACAGACAATCTCTTTCAAAGTATCAGGATTTCATCCGGAAACTCGTCTGTTACAAAGGGATTTCATTTTTTTAAACTTATTTGAACTCCTGACTTTGTGTGTTCAAAATGCACCATTCAAAGCCACATCATCATTTGTCAATCCTTTCTGACTTCATTTGTTATTTTTCATGCATTTACTAATTAGTTTGAGCTATAAGACCCTAAAATTGAAAATCATTTCAAATGAACTCTGAAAAGGTTGAAAGTTGGCATGATATCATCATTTCATCCACATAGCATGTGCAAGAAAGTTGAGAGGGTTACGTCATAAACTGGATGAACTTCGTGTACAAAACGGACAATCTCTTTCAAAGTATCAGGATTTCATCCGCAAACTCGTCTGTTACAAAGGGATTTCATTTTTTAAACCTTATTTGAACTCCTGACTTTGTGTGTGTTCAAAATGCACCATTCAAAGCCACATCATCATTTGTCAATCCTTTCTAACTTTATTTGT
>NC_057814.1:505959633-505961856 GCF_018294505.1 Triticum aestivum
GTTGGAAGTTGGCATGGAATCATCATTTCATCCACATAGCATGTGCAAGAAAGTTGAGAGGGTTACGGCAGAAACTGGATGCACTTCGTGTACAAAACGGACAATCTCTTTCAAAGTATCAGGATTTCATACGGAAACTCGTCTGTTGCAAAGGGATTTCTTATTTTAAAACTTATTTGAACTCCTGACTTTTTGTGTGTTCAAAATGCACCATTCAAAGCCACATCATCATTTGTCAATCCTTTCTGACTTCATTTGTTATTTTTCATGCATTTACTAATTATTTTGAGCTATAAGACCCTAAAATTGAAAAGCATTTCAAATGAACTCCGAAAAGGTTGAAAGTTGGCATGGTATCATCATTTCATCCACATAGCATGTGCAAGAGAGTTGAGAGGGTTACGGCAAAAACTGGATGCACTTCGTGTACAAAACGTACAATCTCTTTCAAAGTATCAGGATTTGATACGGAAACTCGTCTGTTACAAGGGGATTACATTTTTTTAAACTTATTTGAACTCCTGATTTTTGTGTGTTCAAAATGCACCATTCAAAGCCACATCATCATTTTTCAATCCTTTCTGACTTCATTTGTTATTTCTAATGCATTTACTAATTATTTTGAGATATAAGACCCTAAAATTGAAAAGCATTTCAAATGAACTCCGAAAAGGTTGGAAGTTGGCATGGTATCATCATTAAATCCACATAGCATGTGCAAGAAAGTTGAGAGGGTTACGGCAAAAACTGGATGCACTTCGTGTACAAAACGGACAATCTCTTGCGAAGTATCAAGATTTCATACGGAAACTCGTCTGTTACAAAGGGATTTCATATTTTAAAACTTATTTGAGCTCCTGACTTTTTGTGTGTTCAAAATGCACCATCAAAGCCACATCATCATTTCTCAATCCTTTCTGACTTCATTTGTTATTTCACATGCATTTACTAATTATTTTGAGCTATAAGACCGTAAAATTGAAAAGCATTTCAAATGAACTCTAAAAAGGTTGGAAGTTGGCATGGAATCATCATTTCATCCACATAGCATGTGCAAGAAAGTTGAGAGGTCTACGGCAGAAACTGGATGCACTTCGTGTACAAAACGGACAATCTCTTTCAATGTATCAGGATTTCATACGGAAACTCGTCTATTACAAAGGGATTTCATTTTTTTAAACTTATTTGAACTCCTGACTTTTTGTGTGTTCAAAATGCACCATTCAAAGCCACATCATTATTTTTCAATCCTTTCTGAGTTCATTTGTTATTTTTCATGCATTTACTAATCATTTTGAGCTATAAGACCCTAAAATCGAAAAGCATTTCAAATGAACTCTGCAAAGGTTGGAAATTGGCATGGTATCATCATTTAAACCACATAGCATGTGCCAGAAAGTTGAGAGGGTTACGGCAAAAACTGGATGCACTTCGTGTACAAAACGGACAATCTCTTTCAAAGTATGAGGATTTCATACGGAAACTCGTCTGTTACAAAGGGATTTCATTTTTTAAAACTTATTTGAACTCCTGCCTTTTTGTGTGTTCAAAATGCACCATTCAAAGCCACATCATCATTTTTCAATCCTTTCTGACTTCATTTGTTATTTTTCATGCATTTACTAATTATTTTGAGCTATAAGACCCTAAAATTGAAAAGCATTTAAAATGAACTCTGAAAATGTTGAAAGTTGGCATGGTATCATCATTTCATCCACATAGCATGTGCAAGAGAGTTGAGAGCGTTACGGCAAAAACTGGATGCACTTCGTGTACAAAACGTACAATCTCTTTCAAAGTATCAGGATTTCATACGGAAACTCGTCTGTTACAAGGGGATTTCATTTTTTTAAACATATTTGAACTCCTGATTTTTGTGTGTTCAAAATGCACCATTCAAAGCCACATCATTATTTTTCAATCCTTTCTGACTTCATTTGTTATTTTTCATGCATTTACTAATCATTTTGAGCTATAAGACCCTAAAATTGAAAAGCATTTCAAATGAACTCAGAAAAGGTTGGAAATTGGCATGGTATCATCATTTCAACCACATAGCATGTGCCAGAAAGTTGAGAGGGTTACGGCAAAAACTGGATGCACTTCGTGTACAAAATGGACAATCTCTTTCAAAGTATGAGGATTTCATACGGAAACTCGTCTGTTACAAAGGGATTTCATTTTTTAAAACTTATTTGAACTCCTGACTTTTTGTGTGTTCAA
>NC_057814.1:505968359-505969549 GCF_018294505.1 Triticum aestivum
TGCATTTACTAATTATTTTGAGCTATAAGACCCTAAAATTGAAAAGCATTTAAAATGAACTCTGAAAATGTTGAAAGTTGGCATGGTATCATCATTTCATCCACATAGCATGTGCAAGAGAGTTGAGAGGGTTACGGCAAAAACTAGATGCACTTCGTGTACAAAATGTACAATCTCTTTCAAAGTATCAGGATTTCATACGGAAACTCGTCTGTTACAAGGGGATTTCATTTTTTTAAACTTATTTGAACTCCTGATTTTTGTGTGTTCAAAATGCACCATTCAAAGCCACATCATCATTTTTCAATCCTTTCTGACTTCATTTGTTATTTCTCATGCATTTACTAATTATTTTGAGATATAAGACCCTAAAATTGAAAAGCATTTCAAATGAACTCCGAAAAGGATGGAAGTTGGCATGGTATCATCATTTCATCCACATAGCATGTGCAAGAGAGTTGAGAGGGTTACGGCAAAAACTGGATGCACTTCGTGTACAAAACGGACAATCTCTTGCGAAGTATCAAGATTTCATACGGAAACTCGTCTGTTAAAAAGGGATTTCATATTTTAAAACTTATTTGAACTCCTGACTTTTTGTGTGTTCAAAATGCACCATCCAAAGCCACATCATCATTTTTCAATCCTTTCTGACTTCATTTGTTATTTTTCATGCATTTACTAATTATTTTGAGCTATAAGACCGTAAAATTGAAAAGCATTTCAAATGAACTCTAAAAAGGTTGAAAGTTGGCATGGAATCATCATTTCATCCACATAGCATGTGCAAGAAAGTTGAGAGGGTTACGGCAGAAACTGGATGCACTTCGTGTACAAAACGGACAATCTCTTTCAAAGTATGAGGATTTCATACGGAAACTCGTCTGTTACAAAGGGATTTCATTTTTAAAAACTTATTTGAACTCCTGACTTTTTGTGTGTTCAAAATGCACCATTCAAAGCCACATCATCATTTTTCAATCCTTTCTGACTTCATTTGTTATTTTTCATGCATTTACTAATTATTTTGAGCTATAAGACCCTAAAATTGAAAAGCATTTCAAATGAACTCTAAAAAGGTTGGAAGTTGGCATGGAATCATCATTTCATCCACATAGCATGTGCAAGAAAGTTGAGAGGGTTACGGCAGAAACTGGATGCACTTCGTGTACAAAACGGACAATCTCTTT
>NC_057814.1:505969559-505970733 GCF_018294505.1 Triticum aestivum
ATCATTTCATCCACATAGCATGTGCAAGAAAGTTGAGAGGGTTACGGCAAAAACTAGATGCACTTCGTGTACAAAACGGACAATCTCTTTCAAAGTATCAGGATTTCATCCGGAAACTCGTCTGTTACAAAGGGATTTCATTTTTTTTAAACTTATTTGAACTCCTGACTTTGTGTGTGTTTAAAATGCACCATTCAAAGCCACATCATCATTTGTCAATCCTTTCTGACTTCATTTGTTATTTTTCATGCATTTACTAATTATTTGGAGCTATAAGACCCTAAAATTGAAAAGCATTTCAAATGAACTCTGAAAAGGTTGAAAGTTGGCATGATATCATAATTTCATCCACATAGCATGTGCAAGAAAGTTGAGAGTGTTACGGCAAAAACTGGATGCACTTCGTGTACAAAACGGACAATCTCTTTCAAAGTATCAGGATTTTATCCGGAAACTCGTCTGTTACAAAGGGTATTCATGTTTTTAAACTTATTTGAACTCCTGACTTTGTGTGTTCAAAATGCACCATTCAAAGCCACATCATCATTTGTCAATCCTTTCTGACTTCATTTGTTATTTTTCATGCATTTACTAATTATTTGGAGCTATAAGACCCTAAAATTGAAAAGCATTTCAAATGAACTCTGAAAAGGTTGAAAGTTGGCATGATATCATCATTTCATCCACATAGCATGTGCAAGAAAGTTGAGAGTGTTACGGCAAAAACTGGATGCACTTCGTGTACAAAACGGACAATCTCTTTCAAAGTATCAGGATTTCATCCGAAAACTCGTCTGTTACAAAGGGATTTCATTTTTAAAATTTATTTGAACTCCTGACTTTGTGTGTGTTTAAAATGCACCATTCAAAGCCACATCATCATTTGTCAATCCTTTCTGACTTCATTTGTTATTTTTCATGCATTTACTAATTATTTTGAGCTATAAGACCCTAAAATTGAAAAGCATTTCAAATGAACTCTGAAAAGGTTGAAAGTTGGCATGATATCATCATTTCATCCACATAGCATGTGCAAGAAAGTTGAGAGGGTTACGGCAAAAACTAGATGCACTTCGTGTACAAAACGGACAATCTCTTTCAAAGTATCAGGATTTCATCCGAAAACTCGTCTGTTACAAAGGGATTTCATTTTTTTAACTTATTTGAACTCCTG
>NC_057814.1:505975903-505978687 GCF_018294505.1 Triticum aestivum
GATGCACTTCGTGTACAAAACGGACAATCTCTTTCAAAGTATCAGGATTTCATCCGGAAACTCGTCTGTTACAAAGGGATTTCATTTTTTAAACCTTATTTGAACTCCTGACTTTGTGTGTGTTCAAAATGCACCATTCAAAGCCACATCATCATTTGTCAATCCTTTCTGACTTCATTTGTTATTTTTCATGCATTTACTAATTATTTTGAGCTATAAGACCCTAAAATTGAAAAGCATTTCAAATGAACTCTGAAAAGGTTGAAAGTTGGCATGATATCATCATTTCATCCACATAGCATGTGCAATAAAGTTGAGAGGGTTACGGCAAAAACTAGATGCACTTCGTGCACAAAACGGACAATCTCTTTCAAAGTATCAGGATTTCATCCGAAAACTCGTCTGTTACAAAGGGATTTCATTTTTTTAAACTTATTTGAACTCCTGACTTTGTGTGTGTTCAAAATGCACCATTCAAAGCGACATCATCATTTGTCAATCCTTTCTGACTTCATTTGTTATTTTTCATGCATTTACTAATTATTTTGAGCTATAAGACCCTAAAATTGAAAAGCATTTCAAATGAACTCTGAAAAGGTTGAAAGTTGGCATGATATCATCATTTCATCCACATAGCATGTGCAAGAAAGTTGAGAGGGTTACGGCATAAACTGGATGCACTTCGTGTACAAAACGGACAATCTCTTTCAAAGTATCAGGATTTCATCCGAAAACTCGTCTGTTACAAAGGGATTTCATTTTTTAAAACTTATTTGAACTCCTGACTTTGTGTGTGTTTAAAATGCACCATTCAAAGCCACATCATCATTTGTCAATCCTTTCTGACTTCATTTGTTATTTTTCATGCATTTACTAATTATTTTGAGCTATAAGACCCTAAAATTGAAAAACATTTCAAACGAACTCTGAAAAGGTTGAAAGTTGGCATGATATCATCATTTCATCCACATAGCATGTGCAAGAAAGTTGAGAGTGTTACGGCAAAAACTGGATGCACTTCGTGTACAAAACGGACAATCTCTTTCAAAGTATCAGGATTTTATCCGGAAACTCGTCTGTTACAAAGGGATTTCATTTTTTTAAACTTATTTGAACTCCTGACTTTGTGTGTTCAAAATGCACCATTCAAAGCCACATCATCATTTGTCAATCCTTTCTGACTTCATTTGTTATTTTTCATGCATTTACTAATTATTTTGAGCTATAAGACCCTAAAATTGAAAAGCATTTCAAATGAACTCTGAAAAGGTTGAAAGTTGGCATGATATCATCATTTCATCCACATAGCATGTGCAAGAAAGTTGAGAGGGTTACGGCATAAACTGGATGCACTTCGTGTACAAAACGGACAATCTCTTTCAAAGTATCAGGATTTCATCCGGAAAATCGTCTGTTACAAAGGGATTTCATTTTTTAAACCTTATTTGAACTCCTGACTTTGTGTGTGTTCAAAATGCACCATTCAAAGCCACATCATCATTTGTCAATCCTTTCTGACTTCATTTGTTATTTTTCATGCATTTACTAATTATTTTGAGCTATAAGACCCTAAAATTGAAAAGCATTTCAAATGAACTCTGAAAAGGTTGAAAGTTGGCATGATATCATCATTTCATCCACATAGCATGTGCAATAAAGTTGAGAGGGTTACGGCAAAAACTAGATGCACTTCGTGTACAAAACGGACAATCTCTTTCAAAGTATCAGGATTTCATCCAAAAACTCGTCTGTTACAAAGGGATTTCATTTTTTTAAACTTATTTGAACTCCTGACTTTGTGTGTGTTCAAAATGCACCATTCAAAGCCACATCATCATTTGTCAATCCTTTCTGACTTCATTTGTTATTTTTCATGCATTTACTAATTATTTTGAGCTATAAGACCCTAAAATTGAAAAGCATTTCAAATGAACTCTGAAAAGGTTGAAAGTTGGCATGATATCATCATTTCATCCACATAGCATGTGCAAGAAAGTTGAGAGGGTTACGGCAAAAACTAGATGCACTTCGTGTACAAAACGGACAATCCCTTTCAAAGTATGAGGATTTCATCCGAAAACTCGTCTGTTACAAAGGGATTTCATTTTTTTAAACTTATTTGAACTCCTGACTTTGTGTGTGTTTAAAATGCACCATTCAAAGCCACATCATCATTTGTCAATCCTTTCTGACTTCATTTGTTATTTTTCATGCATTTACTAATTATTTTGAGCTATAAGACCCTAAAATTTAAAAGCATTTCAAATGAACTCTGAAAAAGTTCAAAGTTGGCATGATATCATCATTTCATCCACATAGCATGTGCAAGAAAGTTGAGAGTGTTACGGCAAAAACTGGATGCACTTAGTGTACAAAACGGACAATCTCTTTCAAAGTATCAGGATTTTATCCGGAAACTCGTCTGTTACAAAGGGATTTCATTTTTTTAAACTTATTTGAACTCCTGACTTTGTGTGTGTATAAAATGCACATTCAAAGCCACATCATCATTTGTCAATCCTTTCTGACTTCATTTGTTATTTTTCATGCATTTACTAATTATTTTGAGCTATAAGACCCTAAAATTGAAAAGCATTTCAAATGAACTCTGAAAAGGTTGAAAGTTGGCATGATATCATCATTTCATCCACATAGCATGTGCAAGAAAGTTGAGAGTGTTACGGCAAAAACTGGATGCACTTCGTGTACAAAACGGACAATCTCTTTCAAAGTATCAGGATTTTATCCGGAAACTCGTCTGTTACAAAGGGATTTCATTTTTTT
>NC_057814.1:505980241-505980778 GCF_018294505.1 Triticum aestivum
TGCAAGAAAGTTGAGAGGGTTACGGCAAAAACTAGATGCACTTCGTGTACAAAACGGACAATCCCTTTCAAAGTATGAGGATTTCATCCGAAAACTCGTGTGTTACAAAGGGATTTTATTTTTTAAACTTATTTAAACTCCTGACTTTGTGTGTGTTTAAAATGCTCCATTCAAAGCCACATCATCATTTGTCAATCCTTTCTGACTTCATTTGTTATTTTTCATGCATTTACTAATTATTTTGAGCTATAAGACCCTAAAATTGAAAAGCATTTCAAATGAACTCTGAAAAGGTTGAAAGTTGGCATGATATCATCATTTCATCCACATAGCATGTGCAAGAAAGTTGAGAGTGTTACGGCAAAAACTGGATGCACTTCGTGTACAAAACGGACAATCTCTTTCAAAGTATCAGGATTTTATCCGGAAACTCGTCTGTTACAAAGGGATTTCATTTTTTTAAACTTATTTGAACTCCTGACTTTGTGTGTTCAAAATGCACCATTCAAAGCCACATCATCATTTGTCAATCCTTTC
>NC_057814.1:505982761-505989137 GCF_018294505.1 Triticum aestivum
ATTTCATCCACATAGCATGTGCAAGAAAGTTGAGAGGTTTACGGCATAAACTGGATGCACTTCATGTACAAAACGGACAATCTCTTTCAAAGTATCAGGATTTCATCCGGAAACTCGTCCATTACAAAGGGATTTTATTTTTTAAACCTTATTTGAACTCCTGACTTTGTGTGTGTTCAAAATGCACCATTCAAAGCCACATCATCATTTGTCAATCCTTTCTGACTTCATTTGTTATTTCTCATGCATTTATTAATTATTTTGAGCTATAAGACCCTAAAATTGAAAAGCATTTTAAATGAACTCTGAAAAGATTGAAAGTTGGCATGATATCATCATTTCATCCACATAGCATGTGCAAGAAAGTTGAGAGGGTTACGGCATAAACTGGATGCACTTCGTGTACAAAACGGACAATCTCTTCCAAACGCATTTTATTTTTATTTATTTTACTGCTGCTATTTTTATTTATTTTACTGCTGCTATTTTTACTTAATTTATTAAGGTTTATTTATTGAAGTTACTATAGTTTATTTTATTAAGGTTTATTTAGTTTTATTAAGGTTTATTTATTTTATAAATATAAAAAAAATAAAAATAGATGCGCTTATAGAGAAAATTCAACCTAAATTCATAATAAATTTCTATGAAATTTACTGTGAATTTAGGTCAAATTCCCTGTATAAGGGCATCTATTTTCACTTTAAAAGGCAGAGAGGGACGGACTTATAAACTGGTGTGAGCCCCCTTCGGTTGGCGAGGTGGGACTAAACACTGGCCGCAACTAGGACCAGCCCTTTAGTCCCGGTTTGTGGTATGAACCGGGACTAAAGGGTGGTGGGCCAGGAGCGTGGCCCATTGGTCCCGGTTTGTACCACCAACCGGGACCAAAGGGTCCATACGAAGCGGGACCAATGCCCACGAGGCCCCGGCCGGCCCCCTGGGCTCACGAACCGGGACCAATGCTCACATTAGTCCCGGTTCGTGACTGAACCGGGGCTAATGTGAAAACTGCCCTGTGACCTATGCCCTGTTTTCTACTAGTTTTGGCGCCTTAACCTATCTCGGTTGTGGATATTTGGTTCTCTTGTTTAATCTCTTTGTGCTTTGTCTTTTCCCTGGTGAGTGTGGCAACAAAATAGCGATTCGACAATTTACTTCGTGCGATGTCTCCTCAACCACATTATATCTAGCGGTATCGAATTCTCAACTTAGAGGTTATTGTGGCATTTGCAATTTCTTTGGAGGCAAGGGGGCAATGCAAAAGATGATGCTGGAAAGAGGGAATTAAAAAATCATGTAACTTCCATTTTTACCAAGGTCTTTGTTAGTCATCTTCGTTTCCACTGTTTCCTCTTACTGAGAATGTTTTAAGTCTTTACATTTGTATGAATAAAAATAGTTCTTTGCACCACTACATAGAAGAATATGGCAACACAAATCTGACTTGAGATGAACCTCATATGCGAACTAAAAAAAACAAAGGGAGTATCTTTCTAGAAGCCCGAGGCTGGCACTTCAACACAAACTTTAAAACTAATGAAGTACCAATTGGTCGCCGTAGTGTTCGAGCTTGAGCTTCTAGAAAATTAGCTCTCTCTCCGTAAATGAATCACCTGACATGGGGCTTCTAGAAGGATACCAGCCGGTCACTACTTAATTTTCAGAACAAGGGGACAAAATCCTTTGTGCACGCAGTGATGCAGGCCACTTGATTCCATTAGCAAAGGGACATTGACACTCAGAAGCACCATATATTCCGAAGGGGTGATGCTTCCCAAGTGGATCTTAACTTCCAGGGGTTGCTTTCTAGGCTCCTGAAAAACTATCACTAACAGTTTTGTCCTTGTGAAGCTCTATAACCACAAGGCCGTAACGGAATATGAAAGCCACCCCAAGGGCTCAAGAATGCATGGCTACAAAATGTCGTCGACTATTATGAAACTGGGTGAAAGATTGGACCATGGTAGACTATTCTCAAGCTTGTGTGTGGTGATTTATCTTAATTCCATAGTAGACTTGTAGATGGCTGCTAGGCAATTTTGTTCTGGTTTCACTTTTGAAGAACAACTGTATGAAAAAATCAAGGATTTAATCCCTTTTATCATAAAAGTAAAGGACAATTAATGAAGCTGCATGCCCCACAAGGTGTACTGACGTGCTACCTCCGTCTGGAATTATTACATGGCGCTGAATACGTCCATTTCAGTGTCAAGTAATTCCCGGCCGATGGAGTATATAAGCGCATGTTTAAAAAGGTGTACTTGTATGGTGTTTACACGTGATGGTGAAAAGCAAGCATTTCTACACGCCTCTAGCTAGCTAGCACGAGCGTTAAATCATGAAGATCAACAGGCCATGTGTTTTGCATTTTGCATCAGTCTTGGCAGACAGACAGGAACCTTTTGGTGCCATGCTTCTAGGATTGGGGGGGCTCTGCACGTTTGTCTCAGTCCATATGTTTTTGATGTTTTACTATTAGTACGACGCGTGCTCTACCTTGGCCTACCACCCAAGATCGGTGCAAGTGAGGGTGGATCGATGCAGCCTTCTTCTGGCCTTCATCATGATCGTCCAAAAGTGGTGCTCATCGACATCAACAAACGTATTTATATGGGATTGCTTGCGTACGTGATGCATGATGCGATGACCAAGGCACGCAACTACGTCCACGAGATTAGCCGTCGAATAAACTATACAGAGAAGGACATGTTCTTGGCCTAAAAAATGCAATAATTTACTTATTAATGCTCCACATCCATATAAAAAATACTATGCTGTCTGACGTTCAACATTAATTATATGTCTCAGAAATAAATGACTTCAAGATATTGCAATACATAGGTTTTGACATCTCAAAAGCTATGTATGCACACGTAAGTAAGGTGTGGCATACGATATGGTCCATATGGACCAAGATTAGAGCATGTCTAACAGAGCCCTCAAACTGGTCAAACCCTCAAAATAACTGCCAGTTTGAGGGTTGAGAAAAAAAAAAGCGCAGATCAGTACCCTCAAATCCCTAAACCCTCAAAAAAAATTCCAGGCCGAACCCTCAAGTTCGAGGCCAACCTGCACTAGTGAGGGTTGGAGGGCAATTTCCAGGCCCAACCCTCACTTGGTCAACGACCTGCGCGGGAATGAAATTTCCCCAACTGCCTCTCACCACCGCGCCGCCTCCAGCCTTGGTCCGTGCCGCCATTGCCCGTTCTCGGCGCCGCCGCCGGCCATGGACCCCCTCCAGCCCCTGGCCACCCCCTCTGTCGCTCCTCCGCCGCCAGCAACGGCCCCCGCACCAACACCGACGCCCGGCCCCGCCCCGCGCCTCCCGCCCCCGGCCACCCCGACCGACGCCGCCGTCGCGAAGATGGTGGCGGCCACCCACGTCGGCCAAAAACAGTGGCGGGCGGGCACCCACGTCGACGAACAGCGACGAATTCCGGCGGTGAGCAGCGCACGACGTTGATGAAGACAGAGGCGATTCCCTCCGTGCAGACGAAGAGGACGACGAGATAGAGATTTTGAGGGTTGGTTTGAGGGCACTAATCTGCGCCAGGGATTTTCGGCCTTTAAAACGACATTTTCTCTGCCCTCGAACTGGTTTTGAAGGTTGAATTTTTTAGGGCTCTGTTAGACATGCTCTTAGGATGGTCATCCATCCTCATCTAATCATCTCGGCAGGCCAAAGCGCAAGAAGACAAACCGATGATGGAGCCAGGACCTAATTTAACTAGGTCAGCCATGATAAAAAAGGACGCACATCAACCTGCCATTTCGATGGAGTCGTTGTCCATGGCGGCAGGTGCCGCTTTGGTATTTCTACGACTCACTCGTCATCTGTAGGGCCGGCTGGGACATAAAAAAAGTTTGATTAATATATGTATCTATCTATATTTTTTGCGAATATTTTAATATGTATCTATCTGGAAAGGTCCAGTGACATTTGTTTGTTTTCTCTGCTTGCGTCGACGGTAGGAGAGAAACTGATCGCGATATCGTTTCGGTCGGGAGAGAGGAACATAAAAGGTGCAGTGTATGATTGCTCGGCAAAGGGTAGCCAAAACACAGTGTCGTCGATGTAGGAACCGATGGCACGTGAAGACGTCGATACACCAACCTATGCTGGAATTTCTTCTGCCATTTTAGAGACGGGTCGTGTGCCAGTTGTGTGATAGAAATGGAATGATAAGTATAGTATATTCTTATATACTGTAGTTGAGTGCTCCAGAGGAAGCGGATTATAGGAGCACGAGGGTGCTCCACCCCCTATATTTAAAAATAATTTAATAATTCAAAAAAAAATTAAAAAAATCCTGGATATATTTTTGAACCAAATATGACTAGGTATTGTGCTCATATAAAAAGTTCGGCCAAGGAATAATTCTCGTTGACTTCAGGGCAATAAAAACAAATTTATGACGACAATATAGCATGAATAGTACTTGTATCTAGCATTTTTTCGAAAATCTTTGATCCTGGATACAATAAAAGTCATTTCCTATCTAATCTTTTTATAGTGCAATACTTGGTCATGTTTGATTCCATAAAAAGTTTCGGGATATTTTCAATTTTTTTGAATTACTAAATTATTTTTGAATTAGGGGGAGGGGGCGTAGCACCCGAGAGCTCCTATGCATTTTCGGTGCTCCAGACTACTAGTCTTGGTTATTATATATAGCAATAAAAAGAAAAAGAACTTGGTTTTGACTATGTTTTTCACTGCTTCGAGTTTTCACCTGGACTTGTCTGCGTGCCTTGCTAAAGTCACGCATGCATACACCTTCCGAAATTGCTCCATGCACGATGCTCATGCACGATCTTTGCACGACCTGTAATCCAGCGGCCAGTGCCCTTTTATCTCATACCATGTCCGGCTGGATTTAACCGTCGTGCGTGAATCGTCTGAAATGTGTCGCGTGTATAGAACTTCTCTACACCTTCCAAACCCTAAACAAGTAAACCAGGACGTCAGTCACATTGACTTGCATGTTTCAAACCAACCAAGACGTGGTCCACCTGCCGCCATGGAACAAACCGCCGAGCCGGTGCCGTCCAACGCAGGTCACCACGCACGCACGTCGCCGTCCGCCGGTCCCCGGAGCGTGGGCGAAGGCGAGACCCGGCAAGACGCCGGGGCAAACGCCTACCACCCGACGCGTGTTGAAACCGTGACAGTGAAAAAAGAGCTCCCACGCTGGGCGAGGGGCGGCGTCGTCCCGTCCGTCGCCCGGCTCGTCGCGTCCCGTCCGCGTCGCGCCGAGGGAAACCGAACAAAACAAAGGGAGACGCGCGAGATGGGTCTGCGGTGCGGTGCGGCCGGGTCCCCACGCGCGCGCGCACGCACGTCCACTCTTGCATAGTGCGGGCCACGTCACCGTTTGGGTCGCCACCAGGTGGGCCTCGCCCTGGGCCGCGACACCTGGAGCCCGCCACTGGGCGCGCGGGTGCTCTGTCAAGTGTCAAGTGAGAAGCGCACTCGCATATCACCTCCTCGCCGGCTGCACGTCAACCACATACCCCTCGCACGCGGCGCTGGCTAGCATATCTCTTGTGGTGGCTGACGGGCTGGGGCCTGGTTGGGGTTTCGGTGTGGGGTCGGCGTGAGATCGTTTGGTTGCTTAGGACGGGTATGCTAGGAGGGCGTAGCAAAACGTGCGCGCGGGCCCCTCGCTTGGTCTCAGGGCGGATCCTCTGTGTATGTTTTGAGACACTGGCTTGACCAGGGGATTGTCCTCAGGTAAGTATAAAATTCCTTTTTTTTATATATAAAAAATGTGCTTCCTCCTTTCGAAATTAATTGACGCGGCCTCTGTATGATGTAAGTATAAGACATTGTATAAAGATTGTGTCAATTAATTTGGATTAAAGAGAGTAAACAGTTCGCTATTTGAAAATGAATTGCAAGAACTTATTTTTCACCTGTTGGGAGGATTGATACCTTTGCGAATTTTTTCTGTGTACTCCCTCTGTTCATTACTATAAAATGTTCTAAATTTTTCTTTGAATTGGATGTATAGACATGTTTTACTATGTTTGTTCTCATTCAATCTGTATGCATACTACCTCTGTCCCGAATTATTTATTGCGGAAATGTATGTATTTAGATGTATTTTTAGTTCTATATACATTCATTTCTATTCATTTCCGCGACAAGTAATTCAGGACGGAGGGGGTATTAAAATATCCAAAACATCTCATGGTGGTGAATGGAGGGAGTAGATTGTTTGATACATAGGACAAATCATATACCAAAATTTTGGGGTATTTATTTGCACTACAGTTTCTATGGAATGTTTTATCGACTGGAACCTTCTAAAAATACTTTTCCTTTGTTTTCCTATTTGCCCAATTAAATAAACTATATCACAGCCACAAT
>NC_057814.1:505989442-506002000 GCF_018294505.1 Triticum aestivum
ATATTTGCATGTTTCATCCTAAGAATCAAAGATGCCCACAGGCCCGACAAATTATAAAAATGTTAATGTCACAAAATTTTGTTTTGACCTACAAAAGCACGCCATTGAGGTGTTAAAAAAAATTACATGCGCACATACGACACAAAATGTACCTTAAGATTTAATGTGGTTTTCATCCGCATCTTACCTATCTAGTCAATTTAACTCGTTGTTTTTTAATGACCTGAGCGACAGTTTAGTGGATCTGCATCAGTACGAACCATCTATTAATATTTTAAAAACGGTTGAGTTTTGATGGTTTGAGTTTGTAGGCACGACTATTTCTAGAGTATGATTAACTGAGATGGCAATATTTCAGGAGTACATATCTTTCCCTCATTAACTTTGAAGGATGAATGCTCCCCTTTTAACATTCCTAAAATAGGGTCTGGATGCTCTTAGAGCCAACATCTCGAGTAGCATAAACTAACAATAATTTGAATCGTAGTTTAGTGCACTAATTGCAGTATGATTGACTGTCTGTGTACCTTAGAATACTAATCTACAAATGGAACATCAACCTCACATGACTAGTACATGCTTCCAGCCATAAACAAAAGCAGCCATGTAACATCTCCCAATCTCTCATCTGGTGTAGGCATGTGAGTGAACTGAGCTACCGTTATCGCACCACTCAAAATCGCTAAGCTTCTAGCCAACTATAGTACTAGCGCGCAACCGCACATAAGCATGCAAAACTACTTCTCGCATGTAACCTCTACATTTAGAAACTGATCCCTGCACTACTTCTTGCATGTAATAAAATCATAAATTCACCCAATAAATGCTTATGGACATCTTCTATAAATTCCTGCCAAAGTTACAGTCCACATTAATGTTGAACACATCTCCTGTCCATTTTCACTTATTTTTTGCAGCCACACTTAACATTAATGTTACAATGCTTAACATTTTCACATTAATGTTGAAGAATCCTTAGTAGGCCACACGGAGCATCCGCAGAGGATGAGGGGGGAGCCGGCCACGTCGAAAAACAACAACTAGGCGCAAGCGAGTTCCATTTATTCCTCACCAAAAGCAAAGGGGAAAACCGCAGCTTTTGCCATGGCTTTTTTGCGGTTTTGCTCCTCCTGCCCCACTACCACCCTCGCCCCCATATTCTAGTCCCCCGTTGATTCCCTGCTTCTCGTCTCCTTCCACAGTTCCGCCCTCCCCTCGCCCCGTGCTCCGCCTCCTCTGCTTGCTTGCCTGGCCCTGCCTCCGCAGGCGGCTCACGCCAATGCTGTGCCGCCTCCCGTCGAACCTGCTCCTTTGACCTCCCGTAAAAAACCTCGAGGGCTCCAGATATATCCCACCTAATCCTCCCACCCCCATTCCCGTCTCCTGCCGGTTTCTGCACACTCCGAGAATTCAAGAACGTCCCGGCAGCACCAACTCCCAACTCCCCGCAAGGCAGTACATACACTTCCGAGCGTGCACAAACAGGGCCGATCGAGCGGTGGAGGGGGAGCGGATGAAGAGCGCCCCTACCATGGACCCTGAGGCCGCTGCTGCCCCGGGCACTCCGCCGGAGAGCACGGTATGGCCGCCGGAGTTGCGTTCTGGTGGTTCTTGAAATCTTCGATCGATGGCCAGGCCAAACTTGCCGGCCATCGTCTTGGTTGAATGTGCTTTTTATTTGTTTTCGTTTCTGATGTTTGTCACGCGTTTTGGGTCTGCGGCAGGGGAGGCGGGGAGAGGGGAGGAAGCGGCTGCCGTGGCGGATGACGCTGAGCCTGGCGTACCAGAGCCTCGGGGTGGTGTACGGCGACCTGAGCACGTCGCCGCTGTACGTGTACAAGGCGGCGTTCGCGGACGACATCCAGCACTCGGAGACCAACGAGGAGATCCTGGGCGTGCTCTCCTTCGTCTTCTGGACGCTCACCCTCGTGCCGCTCCTCAAGTACGTCTGCGTCGTGCTCCGCGCCGACGACAACGGCGAGGGCGGCACCTTCGCGCTCTACTCCCTCCTCTGCCGCCACGCCCGCGCCGCGCTCCTCCCGCCGGGCCGCGGCGCAGAGCCCGGGGACGAGGACCAGTTCTCCGACGCCGCCGGCGCCACCGCCAAGAAGTACCTCGAGTATGACAATGCCGACGCGCTGGGCGGGCGCGGTGGGGGCGCCGCCGCCAGCGTCAGGCGGGTGCTGGAGCGCCACAAGGTGCTGCAGCGGGTCCTGCTCGTGCTCGCGCTCGTCGGCACCTGCATGGTCATCGGCGACGGCGTCCTCACGCCGGCCATCTCCGGTGCGTCTTCTTGCCAAATCGCCACACAAGATGCTCTTAATTCGGATCCAACAGTGGAGTACTACTATTTTTGGACTGTTTATTTGGATTGCTGATTTGGAGATCGTGGGTCTGTTTCTGCAGTTTTCTCCGCGGTATCCGGGCTGGAGCTGTCCATGGAGAAGGGGCATCACAAATGTAAGGATCCAATCATGGCCAGGCCCTCTTTCTCTCTATTGCTTTGGATTCAGAAGAAGGCAGATTTGTCTTCCCTATTACTGTTTCTTGAGTCAAGGTCTGAACAGTTGTGGAATTGCTTCCCTGTTAGATCACTAATTTTACTCCAACCACTGCTTTTTACCTGAAAGTTTTACCTAGCAATGGTAGATAATGTGGCGATCCGCCGATCCGGGCTGTCGGCGGTAAAACCGGACGAATCAAACAGTGGATGGTGAAAGTTAACTGCAAGGACATGAACGAATTGGCTTAGCCAACTCAGATGATCAGTTGCGTGCCAAGATGTAGCAGTGTGTGTGCAGTACTTCAGTTCAGTTTCGGGAAACTGAGCATGATCACAGACAGGGATGTGTGGGTACCAAATAAGGGACTACTGTCACTAGTCATCGCATGCCTAACAGTTGTTATGACTTATGAGCAGGAAAAATGGACTAGTTTCCTCACCACTCATAGCTCCAACTAACGGTACTTTCCGTGTGCTAATGGTGTTGGAAATGTAGTTGGAGTTAGATATGGCCATCATCTACAATGCTATGCTTGTTTAGTTCAATTTGCCGTTCAAGGAAGAAATGAGCGTCGGCACAAATATGGTATCTTGAAAAGCGGAACATATGCTGAAGAGAATTCCGGAATTCAGAGCATAGGAACTTCGTTTTTCTTCTCCATACCAATAATTTAGCCTTTGTAGACTTGGTTTATGCCTGCACATGTGTGCACTGCCCTTTATGCTGATTCTTTTTGTTGTTGTTGTTGTGGATTTGTTCTGCTATATTTACAACTCATTTCTAATAGTAGCTTGCCATTGTGATTCTGCAGATGTGGAGTTGCCTCTTGCTTGCTTCATACTGGTGTGCCTGTTTGCGCTGCAACACTATGGCACGCACCGGGTGGGATTCATTTTCGCCCCGATCGTGATCGCCTGGCTTCTATGCATAAGCATGATTGGTGTTTACAACATTGTGAAATGGGAGCCTCATGTGTATCAAGCATTATCTCCTTATTACATGTACAAGTTCTTGAAGAAAACACAGAGAGGAGGCTGGATGTCACTGGGGGGAATACTGCTTTGTGTTACAGGTAAAATGCTCAGCAACCATTTTTCAGTGCCTTGATCTGTGGATCATGACCTCTAATATTAAGTGCTTTTCTCTTTCAGGATCTGAAGCGATGTTCGCCGATCTGGGGCATTTCAATCAGTTGTCGATACAGGTGAAGAAATGGCTGCTGCATGCTCATTTTACTGGCGAATAATTTGTCTCTGATAACAGTTTCCTGGATGCAGATTGCTTTTACTTGCATGGTTTACCCATCATTGATCCTTGCATACATGGGCCAAGCTGCTTATCTGTCTAAGCATCATATCCTGGAAGGTGACTACAGGGTCGGATTCTACGTGTCTGTGCCAGGCAAGTCATGTTCCTCAGATCTTTTGCCAGAGGCGAGAATAGTATTAAATTGTTGTTCTCCTTGTGCTGTGTTTTAAAATGTCTGCATTTTTGTCATTTTCAGAGGTAATTAGATGGCCAGTTCTGGCAATTGCCATTCTCGCGGCAGTTGTCGGCAGCCAAGCTGTTATCACCGGCACATTTTCGATGATCAAGCAGTGCACTTCCCTAGGCTGCTTTCCCCGGGTGAAGATCGTGCACACCTCCGCCCAAGTACACGGGCAGATATACATTCCAGAGATCAACTGGATCCTGATGATACTGTGCTTAGCTGTAACCATTGGTTTCAGAGACACAAAACACTTGGGCAATGCATCAGGTACACCATGTTAATAAGCCTTAGATTACCTTATCCCCTGTTAAACTGACCCTATACATATGAATGATAATGTGCTGATATTTTCTGTAAAACAGGGTTGGCTGTTATAACCGTCATGCTGGTCACCACATGTCTGATGTCGCTGGTGATAGTCCTGTGCTGGCACAAGAGCATATTCCTGGCAATCGGGTTCATCGTGTTCTTCGGCACCATCGAGGCGCTGTACTTCTCGGCGGCGCTCATCAAGTTCAGGGAAGGAGCCTGGGTCCCCATCGTCCTCGCCTTTGTCTTCATGATGGTAATGTGCATCTGGCACTATGGCACCATCAAGAAGTACGAGTTCGATCTTCAGAACAAGGTCTCCATCAACTGGCTCCTTGGCCTCAGCCCAAACCTCGGCATCGTCCGTGTCCGCGGCATCGGCCTCATACACACCGAGCTCGACAGCGGCATCCCTGCCATCTTCTCCCATTTTGTCACCAATCTGCCTGCATTCCATCAGGTATTTGCAAGTTCCTCTTCTTCTGAAGCTTGACAGGCTTACCTTGTTCAGACATTCAGAAGTGTGTTGACATCCATCATTTCCTGATGTTGGTGATGAGCAGGTGCTCATCTTCATGTGCATCAAGAACGTCCCGATCCCGCACGTCTCGCCGAACGAGCGGTTCCTGGTCGGAAGGATCGGGCCGAAGGAGTACAGGATCTACCGGTGCATCGTCCGGTACGGGTACCACGACGTGCAGATGGACGACCAAGAGTTCGAGAAGGACCTCGTGTGCAGCGTCGCCGAGTTCATCCGATCAGGGGGCGGCGCCTCCAAGGCCAACGGCTTGACGCCGGGCGTGGTCGACAGGGACGAGGAGCGGATGACGGTCGTGGCCTCCGGCAGGATGCGCATGCTGGAGGACGAGGGCCTTGGCGGCGCGGCGGCGTCGGAGAGCACCGTCGGGCCCTCGCGCGCCGCCAGGGGGGAGAGGGAGATACAGTCGCCGTCGCCGTCGCCAACACCAACGCCGGCGCCGGCGACGGGCGTCCGGAAGAGGGTGAGGTTCGTGCTGCCGGCGTCGACCCCGCGGCCGAACGCCGGCGTGGAGGAGGAGCTGCGGGAGCTGACGGACGCGCGGGAGGCCGGCATGGCCTTCATCCTGGGCCACTGCTACGTCAAGGCCAAGACCGGGTCCAGCTTCCTCCGGCGGCTGGTGATCAACTTCGGCTACGACTTCCTGCGGAGGAACAGCCGGGGCCCCAACTACGCCGTCACCGTCCCGCACGCCTCCACCCTCGAGGTCGGCATGATATACTATGTCTGAGCTGATCTGATGGAGCTCCGAAGACTATAGGAAGAAGATAAAGCTAGAAGAAGATGGAAAATGAGACGAATTTTCAGCTGTATATGCTAGATCTGGACATGTATGAGTTTTTGGTGTACATGTATGTAGCCTTGGTTTTCTTGTGCCTCTTCCTTCTTCAACCTGTAAGTAGTAGCACAAAGACGGGCGCCATTAGAGAGGCTGCGAGGGCCAGAGAAGTTGTACTGCGGATTGAAAAGACCAGCAGAAATCCAGAATCTGTGATTTCTGTAGGCCATGGACTCGAGTAGCTGTCAAGATATCTGAATCTTGATCCCTGCAAGTGTCTAAAATTTTCAGTTAGCTGCGTAGCGGTTCGTCGTGTTACTTTCTTCCACAGCAGTCGACCTTCAATCCAACTGTCTACACTGCACCGTACCACTTTGCGCCAAGGCCGTGACGTGTTCGACGTTGATTCCAGATCGGATGGTCCCTATCCTCCTGTGCGTCGCTATTTGAAATCCGACAACAAGCACCGTTCACTCTAGGGATTTGGGTTGCAAGGGCATCTCTAAAGGAGACTTGCAAAGCTCCGGTATATGTTGTCTGGATCACTTTTGTTAATTTCTGCCATCCAATGAGGACCCACGCGGAGAGGTCTGGACATCTGTTTCCGGTAAATTGTAGACAAAGTGGGGGAGCTAGGTCCCCCTCTACTCTCTCTCTCTCCTTTCAATCAGGTCCTGATAACGCCCACACGTGTGGCATACTAGATATCCGTTCACACACTGTGTATGATGTGAGCAGGAGGCAGCCCACACGGGCTGTGTGGGCGAACATTAGAATTGCCCACACGTGTGGCCGCAGCTACTTCGTGCCACATGATCAACAAGTACTACTTGTCCTCACCTCGCGCGTGTGACACAAAGCAAATATGCCCACATGTCCTGGCGCAGCTACGTTAGGTACCCGCGGGATGACGATTTAGTTGCCATTCGGGATGGCGGGTGTAGTTATCCGGGATGGCAAATACAATTGTAAAAGCATGGCAACTCTCTCTGTTTTGGTTAACTATAGTTGCCACGCCTAATTTATGGTAGTTGCCACGTGTAATCAAACCACAGTTGCCGTGTGTGATTAACTACTTGCCACATATGGTCAAACAATAGTTGCCATGTGTATTTACCTAGTTGCCACGTGTGGTTCAACCATAGTTGTCATGTATGGTTAATCACAGTTGCCATGTGTGTTTACCCTGTTTGCCACGTACACGCAACTGCAGTTCCCGTTTAGCAACGAATCATAGTTGCCATGTGTGTTTACCTAGTTGCCACGTACGCGGAACTGTAGTTGTCATCCAACAACGTATGAGTGTTGTCGTGGAAGTGTCACGGCAGATGTCCTCATGGAAGGACTTAGTCGTGAGGCCAGCGCATTTATGTAGTAACTTGAGAGGGGTTGATCGGAATCGAGAAACGCAACACGCAAGACAAAGATTTAGACAGCTTCGGGCCCCGGGAAACATCATCCGGTAACAACCCTACATGCTGTTTGTGGCTAGGTCTCATTATCATCATGATGGAGTTGCCGTATCTCTGGCTCTCCTAGTTGTGTCTAGACTTAACGATTATTCCACTTGTCCCTCTTGGGGTGCCATGCCCCTCCTTATATAAGTTGAAGGGGCGGGTTACATGTAGAGTCCACCTCGGACTAAGACTTAAACTATTCTGACTTCTCATCACGGGCTTCTCTCCATGGGCTTCTTAACGTTTTGGGCTTATTAACCCCAGGCGACTCTGTCACAATCGGACTTAAACATCTGGCTTAACATCTGCCGGCTTAACATCTGTCGGCTTACCATCTGACTTAAAAATCTGGCTTAACATTTGCCGGCTTACCATCTGACTTAACATCTGGCTTAATCTGCCGGCTTAACATCTGTCGGCTTACCATCTGCCGGCTTACGATCTGACTTACCATCTGCCGGCTTAACATCTGCTGGCTTACCAATGAAACACCAAGTCCCTGCCGGGTCATATCTCTGGCCGGGTCATACCGCGGGGTATATCCCCGACATTAGCCCCTAGTTTAATTTGGATTTATGCTCCGGGTTAAATATTCTTGTAAGCCGGCACGTGAACATCCTTAAGTCCCTGTCATTTCCTTCTTCTAGAAAATCCGGGTCAATAAGCCAACTTCATAATCAATTTGCTGATGTTGGTTTCTCATAGAGAAAAATTGTGAGGAATAATTCATTTGACTCAGCTCCCAATGCTTAAAAATATTGGTCTTAAAATACTCATCTGATTTTCAGCCGGCTTAAAGATGTAGAACCTGCCGGTTTATGATTACCAAAATTGTCGGGTTATAAACAGATGATGCCGAGTCATAATTGTTGCCGATGTCGGGTCAAAATTGAGAATTTTGAAGATTTCTCTCCCTCATATCCATATTACCTATAGCCCCCAAGTCTTGAGCAGAGCAAAGTGATGACTTAACTTGCTTCAATAAATATTACCACTTTGAAGAAATCCATGTTGTTCATCTCAATCGCTAGTCAGAACTGAGTATTCCACATATGTAGCCCCCAAGTGCCGGGTTGTCATGCTTGCAGCAACCTGGGACTTGAAATTGCCTTATGCTCGTAAAAACTTCAACCAGTGTAGCCCCCAAGGGCCGGCTAAGTAAGATAATACTAAGCTGGGACATTATATATACTTGAACTTTTGACAGGAGAAATTGGTAGCCCCCAAGGGCCGGCTCATTACAATGTGATGAGTCGGGTCTTCAATAAGGTGAACAAAAAATGACTTTGCATTAGCCCCCAAGTGCCATGGTGCATGCTGGCAGTGACATGGGACTTGCATATTTAATTTAATCTCAATGTGAATAATGTAGCCCCCAAGTGCCGGGTCGTACGCCTATAGCGACTCGGGACTATTCCCTCCATTGTAAAATAAATCATACCCATTGATAAAATAATAGGCATTGCACTAAAGCGACTTTGAAAACCTCAATCATAATACTGGTTATTGACAACCATAATAAAACTCCAACCATGTTGGCTATTGAAGATTTGAATAATATAATCTGGTTTGAAAACCGGTTCCTGCAATATAAACCAGTATATCTATACATATATGATGCATGCTATGATGATGTAATGATGATGCAATGTATGATGATGTATGTGCATGATGCAATGTATGATGATGTATGTGTATGATGACAAAATACTTCAATGAAACTAGCCTGAGCCACTTGAAGGTACGTGCTTTCCGTGAGCCCGACTCACAATACCCAATCGACATTTGAACCCAGATAAAGTCAGGTCTTGCTTTATAGACTTATCAGGAGTACGCGGGGGTCAGAGTAACAACATACATCACAGGCCGATTTATCCAAGTTTCAAGGAAGGCGGCTTATGAAGCCTGGATCTATCCTGACTATCTGTAAGCCGTGCTCTCACATGACAAACCGCCATTTGAAACTTAACAAGCTCAGGATCTTTGGTCGAATACGCTGTAAAAGATTGATCGTTAAGAGTTTGGCGGGTCAATCAGGATTTGCCGATGGAGTTGAAGTAGCTGGCTACAGGTAGGATGACCCGGAAAGGTTATATTCTCTTTGGTCGAATACGCCTATGTTTGAATATAACCTGGTCAAAAGGGTAGTCACGCTATGTTCTCTTTGGTCGAATATGCCTATGTTTGAACAGGAAGCCCCCAAGTGACATACTTACGAGTTGTGCTCATCGGGTACCTATGTTTGAGTTGTGATGTGCATCAAACTCTTTTTGGTCCCTGTAACTCGGGCATCAAGCCTCCAAGTGATTTGTAATAAGGCGTGTAAGCCGGATCGGATACCATGTTTGAACTGTGCATCATGGCAACAAATTCTCTTTGGCAACCTTTAATTTTTTTCTGAGAACTCGAACTTTGCGAGAGATAATATTCTTCTTGAGCCGGAATTTTAAACCAGATTTGAGAGCTTCAGAGCTTAGTGGGAGAACAGATTTCCCTTGAACCGGATTTTAAACAGGAATCTTCATTTTGAGCCGGAAATTTTCTGACGGCCTTTAAATTTTCATCAATACAGCAATAGCCTCCGGGACCGGGTTATCTTTCCCTTCAACATCCTGGGGTTCTTGAATTTGCTGATATTGGCAAGACTTGCTGAGTCATATCATTGTAGCCCCCAAGTCTTAAGACGACTCGAGGAGTTGTCTTGAGATTCTCCATATTTAACCATAGCATAAGATGTATATCATTGGCGTTGATAACGCGATGTGAATCCACAGAAGGTTGAGGTGACTACGGCGGGTTATAAATGATCTCGTATGAGCCGTGTTGGCAACTCGATCAATGGTTCGTCTCAACTGGCTGTTTGAAGTGAACCAAACTATAGTAGCGGCGACTTGTGTGCCTACCCATTGGGTCATCCAGTATAGACAGCGGCTGACCATATATGATAATTTGCCTCCAGAATTGTTGGAATAGACCGGACCACAGGGCGGACAGCAAAGACGACCGCAGCATCAGAGGCGGCATGGATGCATGCGAGTGGGTCGCGGGCATGGATAGATGAGTCGGCCGCGGCATTGTAAGCTGGTGCGGACGGGCGAGCTCAGAGGTGGGTCGCGGCGGCACGCAGCAGAGGCAGCGGCTCGCAGAGACCAGGGGAGACGGCGCTAATGGCGAACCGGTGCGGGGGCGGATCCGCGAGCCGGCGAGCGCGGGAAAACAAGCGTGGACGACGGGGCAGCGGACTCGGGCGTACGAGAGTGGTGGATGATAGCGCCGGGCTATAGCTCTCCATTGGCGACTTGATGAGGCGGAAGCGGCCGCAGCGTCGGTGGTAACCCGGCAACAGCAGAGGCGCGGCGTAAAGAAAGGCGGCTGCGACAACACCGGCGAGTTGGCAAAGCAGATTGCTGCAGAGGCCACACGGCCGGGTTAGCTCGGCGGCTTGAGGAGCCCTCTGGTGATTTGAGACGGCTCAACTCCTGGCGGGTCACCCCAGGCGTAGCCGTGGAAACTGGTGCGGGCAGTTCGCGGAACAGAGGTAGAGGAAAACGGCCACGGGGCAGCTTGCGGAGCAAATGCTGTCCAACAATGGCCGGCTTACGGCGAGGCGATGGGTTGCTGGAGGCAGCGGAGGCTTAGGAAAGCCACTCGGAGGTGCGATAGAAGAGGCCGGCTCAGTGCGGCCGCGGCAAAGGAAACGACTCAGGGCCGCGGTGGTGGCTCGGCGGCGGAGACCCGCAGTGCCACAAAAGGAGCGGCGGCTTGCCTCCGCTGTAGTTGAGGCGAGTTGGGGGTGGCGACTCGGAAGCAGCACTCGATAGAGGTGCGTCGGTGAATACGGCCGGTAGCTTCGTAGGGCCGCCGATAGCAGAGGAGCGATGATCGAGCGTGACCGGTGAGCAGGTCGGCGATTCAAAACGGCAGCTCAGCGAGGCCAGCCCGAGGTAGAATGAAGCGGGCCGCAGCCACGGCGGATTCGAGGCGGCTCAGCGAGGCCAGGGCGGCTCATAGGCACGACGGAGGACGCGACAGTGGTGACCCGGCGAGGTACAACAGTAGCTTGGCGAAGGTGGCCGGCCGGTGATGTTGAGGCCATGGTCGCGACACGGTGGCTCCCGCGGAGGGGAATGAGGCTAATCCACGCAACAGCAACTCAAGCAGGCGCGAGGGCGCTCCGGCGGTTCAACAATGGTGCAAGGCAGGAACCGGGGCGGCTCGTGGCAGCGGCAAGCCGCCAGAGCGACTTGGAACGCGGCCCAGAGGCGGTGCTCTGGCAGGAGCTCCGGTGAATTTGAAGGCCATGACAAGGGGAACTCAACAGCTCGGGGCCGCAGGCACGGCGACTCAAGAGCTCGGCGGCGACCGACTTGGCGCGACATCAGTGACGCCTCGGATAAAGGCAGTGAGACCGTCAAGGAAAAACGGCGATTCATCAGGCCGGGTCACCGCACGGATGACAGCGGCGGTGGTTCGTCGAGGAGAACCGGCGGGATGCAAGCGTAGAAGCACGACGGCTCGCGACGAAGCTGAACATGGGCGGCCGAAGGCGAGCTCTTGGAGAAGTTGTAACGGCGGCGCCGGGCTGGAAGCAAAGGCGGAACGAGGCTCGTCCGGGTCATAGCTGACTCCATTTTTGGCTCAGTTTTCACAAGGTGGTTTCACTCCTTTGGGACCGGCTTAGAGACGGTGATGATGCGCGAGACCTGCATGGCGGCTGTCACTTAGCAGCTTCGCTGCATTGGGGTTCCTGATGCCCTCTTCGATTTGTTTTTGGTCTCCAACGGGAGTAGTTTTCCATCAGATGCAAACTTCGACGTGTGTGTAACACCCCGCATGTAACTTGCCATATTTGTAACTCCGACTCTTGCCATTTCCGGCTATGTGTTATGTTTTTCCCTCCGTTGTCGGGTTTTGTCTTTCGTTTTGTATTTTGTCATGTCATGCATTTTCATATCATGTCATCATGTGCATTGCATTCGCATACGTGTTCGTCTCATGCATCCGAGCATTTTCCCCGTTGTCCGTTTTCCAATCCGGCGCTCCTATCTCCTCCGGTGCACCCTTCTAGTTTTCTTTCGTGTGCGTGTGTCAAACTTTCTCGGAATGGACCGAGGCTTGTCAAGTGGCCTTAATATACCACCCGGAGACTACCGGTCAAGTTTCGTTCCATTCGGAGGTCGTTTGGTACTCCAACGGTTAACCGGGCCTCCGCAAAGTCCATTTGAGTATCCAGCAAAACCCCCTCCAAAACCAGCCCAAAGCCCACCAAACTCTCTTCCATGCTCTAGGTCGTTCGATCACGATCGTGTGGGCGAAAACCGCACCTCATTTGGAGCCTCCTAACTCCCTCTACCTATTTATATGTGGGCATCCCGAAAACGAAATCGCAGTCTCCCCGTAACCCTAAATCGCCTCTCCGCGGGCGGACGTGTCCAGCCGCCGCCGGACAAAACGCGCCGCCGCTCCCGGCCAGTGGCGTC
>NC_057814.1:506002575-506040246 GCF_018294505.1 Triticum aestivum
CCTCGCCGGCCGGCGACCCCCCTCCGCCGACCGCCGCCCTCCGGGTCCCTCCTCCTCCGCCGGCGACCGCCGACCGCCGGCCCCTCTCCCTGCCTCGCCGGCGTCGGCCGAGCTCGAGCTCAGCCTCGCGAGATCCGATCTGGTAACTCCCCCCGCGTTGACTTCTCCCGACCTCGTTTTTTCCTAAGTCCCAGAATTCTATCAGCAAGTGCCTATGTTCCCGATGCCGTAACTTTGTGCATGTAGCTCCGATTCGCGCGTATAATATGTCAAATTGTTCGCCTCGTGATGCTCTTCATTTTGTTCAATTGCACCATGTTCATTAGAGGTCATCTTGATGCCCAAATATTCGTTGGAAGAGGGCTAGTTGCTGTTAATCTCTGGTTCTTATCAGAACTTGGAGATTTGTCATTTTTGTATCTTTTATTCTGTGCATCGTTTGAGTATGAGCTCTACATGTGTTTTGAAGTATGTCATGCCATCTTTCTAGTGGTATAGTACATGTATTTTTGTGATCTCTGTGGTGACTAGCACAAGCATGCAAAGTAGGCCCCGTAATATTTCTGATTTCAGGGACTTAGTGATTTCTCTAAGTCTTTGTCTGCTGTAATTTTGTTGCCATGTAAACTTGATGCTACAGAGAGATCCATGCATATTTTGGAGATGTTCAGTAAGTATGGTTTTTAGCTATAGTTGTAATTGATCCATTCCTGCAATTGTTTGCAATTTTAGAGTACCATAACATGAATCAATCTTGCTCTACGTTTGCTATAAAATATTTCTGGCAGATTCTTAACATGACATGCATTTTTGCCAAGCTTATTGTAGTTGATCCATACATACTATGTTATTGTTCTTGCCATGGATAGCTTCATAAACATGCCATATTGCTGTAGGTATGCTTGGTTTGTCATGAATTGCTCTGTAGTGAGTGCATCAAGCTCACAAAGAGGCCTACATATTAATATTTCTGCCATGCTCTGTTTTCTGCTAAGTCTGAAACCTGATAACGAAACTTGCTATGTTTACATGCTTGCCATCTTATCTTCTGTTCCCTTTTGGCTTATGGTCAATAAGGGACTTTTGTCATGTGCATTTAGTAGGACACTACCATGCCTTGTTTTGCTATGTTAAGTTCCTGTAGTATGTGGATTTCGTGATCTGAACATTGCTACCTGATGCTGAATTCTGCCATGTCCAGTTTTTCACCAAGTCTGTGAACCTGTAATCTTTTTCACTTTTGCCATGCTTGTTTGAGCTTGATATGTTGTGAACTAGCTGTAGCTCAGTGTTCATCTTTTGTCAAGCATCTCCTGTTGATTACTTCCATGTGCTTTGTTGCTATGTTGGGGTGCTGTACCATTGTTGCTTGTTGCATTTTAAGTGCTATCTTGCTGTTTATCGCAGATTAGTGCCATCCTTGTTTTGCTTGCCTTTTGCAAACCGTGCATCCGATTCCGGTGATCTTTATATCGATTTCGACCGAAATCATCCCATCTTTCCAGTGGCATGCTTGGTTTGCCAAGTTACTGCCATGTTCATCTTTTTCCTTCCGGAGCACGCATATGCATCACATATCATATCTTGCATATCATACATGTTTTGCATCATATTGCTTGCGCATTCCTCGTTGTTGATTGTGGTTTCGTTTGTTTGTGTTCTTGTCTTGGGTAGAGACGGGAGACGAGTTCGTGAACGAGAAACCTGTCGAGTACGCTTACGAGGATCAAGCTTTCGACAACTCTGAGAATCTTGCAGGCAAGATGACCACCCCTCGAAATCACTTCTATCTTTGCTATGCTAGTTGTTCGCTCTATTGCCATGCTCGCTACCTATCACTTGCTATATCATGTCTCCCATTTTAGCCATGTCAGCCCCTAACCATCCTATCCTAGCAAACCGTTGTTTGGCTAAGTTACCGCTTTTGCTCAGCCCTTCTTATAGCGTTGCTAGTTGCAGGTGAAGTTGAAGTTTGTTTCATGTCGGAACATGGATATGTTGGGATATCACAATATCTCTTATTTAATTAATGCATCTATATATTTTGGTAAAGGGTGGAAGGCTCGGCCTTATGCCTGGTGTTTTGTTCCACTCTTGCCGCCCTAGTTACTGTTATACCGGGATTATGTTCCTTGAGTTTGCGTTCCTTACACGGTCGGGTGATTTATGGGACCCCCTTGACAGTTCGCCTTGAATAAAACTCCTCCAGCATGGCCCAACCTTGGTTTTACCAGTTGCTACCTAAGCCTTTTTCCCCCGGGTTTTCGCGAGCCCGAGGGTCATCTTATTTTAACCCCCCCGGGCCAGTGCTCCTTCGAGTGTTGGTCCGAACCGAGCAGCCTGCGGGGCCACCTCGGGGAAACTCGAGGACTGGTTTTACTCGTAGCTTGACTTATCCGGTGTGCCCTGAGAACGAGATATGTGCAGCTCCTATCGGGATTTGTCGGCACATTCGGGCGGCTTTGCTGGTCTTGTTTTACCATTGTCGAGATGTCTTGTAAACCGGGATTCTGAGACTGATCGGGTCTTTCCGGGAGAAGGTTTATCCTTCGTTGACCGTGAGAGCTTATAATGGGCTAAGTTGGGACACCCCTGCAGGGTATTATCTTTCGAAAGCCGTGCCCGCGGTTATGAGGCAGATGGGAATTTGTTAATGTCCGGTTGTAGATAACTTGTCACTTGACCCAATTAAAATACACCAAGTGCGTGAGTAACCGTGATGGTCTCTTCTCGGCGGAGTCCGGGAAGTGAACACGGTCTGTGTTATGTATGACGTAAGTAGGTGTTCAGGACCTCTTCTTGGTCATTGCTAGATGACGTCCGTTCCGTTGCTCCTCTTCTCGCTCTCATTTGCGCAAGTTAGCCACCATATATGTTTTTGCCGCTGCAGCTCCACCTCTTGCACCTCCTTGTCCTATAAGCTTAAATAGTTTTGATCTCGCGGGTGTGAGATTGCTGAGTCCCCGTGACTCACAGATACTTCCAAACAGTTGCAGGTGCCGACGATGCCAGTGCAGACGATGGCGTCGATCTCAAGTGGGAGTTCGACGAGGAACGTGGTCGTTACTATGTGTCTTTTCCTGATGGTCAGTAGTGGAGCCCAGTTGGGACGATCGGGGATCTAGCATTTGGGGTTGTCTTATTTTCATCTGGATTTTGACCGTAGTCGGTCTATATGATTGTATTTTGGATGATGTATGATGATATTTATGTATTGTGTGAAGTGGCGATTGTAAGCCAACTCTTTATCCCATTCTTTCCCATTACATGGGATTGTGTGAAGATGACCCTTCTTGCGACAAAACCACTATGCGGTTATGCCTCTAAGTCGTGCCTCGACACGTGGGAGATATAGCCGCATCGTGGGCGTTACAGTGTGGCCGCTGTCCGTGTTGCTTCAACGGGACCTGGTGCGGAGGAGGACGCGTAACACAACGTGATAGCGCGATGGTTACTCGGACGGGAAGCGAGGCGCGACCCATAGCGTCAGAGGAGTCCGGGTCGATCGTTGCCGTTTTGGTCAACCCATCTTTGTTTCTCCGAGTCATGGTCATCTTGTAGTGCTGGTTTTGATCGTGAACTAGCAATAATCCAACATTCTTGATACTTGACAAGACACAAGGCCTTCTGCGTCGAGACTTTGAAGTAAACCCTGTAGCACAGCCATCATCGGGCGGAGAACCGATCCTGTGTTCCCGAATCATGGCGGCTCTTGATGAAAAAACCAGTTGGTCTTGCCAACGTGCGGGAGCTGACACAATCCTAATTTCTCGAATTTTCCTTCACCCGATGAATCGCGAACTTCTCAACCCCTGAAGAAATCCCTCCAAGAACTCAACACCACCGTGCACGAGCCCCACGATGGGCGCCAACTGTCGTGGAAGTGTCACGGCAGATGTCCTCATGGAAGGACTTAGTCGTGAGGCCAACGCTTTTATGTAGTAGCTTGAGAGGGGTTAATCGGAATCGAGAGACGCAACACGCAAGACAAAGATTTAGACAACTTCGAGCCCCGGGAAACATCATCCGGTAACAACCCTACATGCTGTTTGTGGCTAGGTCTCATTATCATCATGAGGGAGTCGCCGTATCTCCGGCTCTCCTAGTTGTGTCTAGACTTAACGATTATTCCACTTGTCCCTCTTGGGGTGCCCTGCCCCTCCTTATATAAGTTGAAGGGGCGGGTTACATGTAGATTCCACCTCGGACTAAGACTTAAACTATTCTGACTTCTCATCACAGGGTTCTCTCCATGGGCTTCTTAATGTTTTGGGCTTATTAACCCCAGGCGACTCTGTCACAATCTGACTTAAACATCTGGCTTAAACATCTATCGGCTTAAACATCTGGCTTAACATTTGCCGGCTTACCATCTGACTTAAACATCTGGCTTAACATCTGCCGGCTTAGCATCTGACTTAACATCTGGCTTAATCTGCCGGCTTACCATCTGACTTACCATCTGTCGGCTTAACATCTGCCGGCTTACCAATGAAACACCAAGTCCCAGCCGGGTCATACTGCGGGGTATATCCCCGACAAGTGTCGTGTGGGCGAAAAGCAGTTCGCCCACACGCACGTGGACTAGATGGTGGTTGTGTGGGCAGAAACTAGTTCGCCCACACAACGCAACTGGCAAACCACGTGCTGCGGGGCGTGTGGGCGAACTCTCCAACGCCCACACACACGATGATGCCCACGTGGCACTCAGATTCTAACAGATTTCTTTAGGATTCATACAAAACAGAATCAACGTGGATCAAGGCGTGTAAGCGATGTGCAAACATGCCACATATGTGGGCGTTATCATTTGGGTTTATAAATAACGTTGGATGGCCAGCTTCTGCGTCATGCCCACTGACCACATCCGGACACAAAAACAAATATTTGTGGTGTCCATGATTAGCATTAGAGATGTCCTAAGCTACCAACTCTTGTACTGGGTAATACCCTAGCCACCATGTTCCAACTGGCCTGTATTGTGTGTATCCGAGCGTGACTAGATCTCTAGAAAATCTCCTGTCAAATTTGCTACATTCCCGTCAAAATCTCCATTTCTATGTGTTGAAGACTTCACTTAACTCTGAACCTTACAATTGGTATCATGAATTGTAAGTTCCTTGACAGAGTTTCGAATCTGAGGACGATCCGGGGTTTGTATCTTCAGTAAAATCCCCCTCTTCATTAGATCCCGGTCGCGGTGTGCGGTCATTGGCGGCGGCTCGGAGTGATCATAGCTCGGTATAGTTTGGTTTCACATAGGTTGCAGTGGATCACTTCCCCTATAGTAAAATCGTGGTCTCTGAAGCCAAATCGTGCATCATCAATGGCGGGCGGCGTTGGTGACGGTGAAGGTGGCGACTGAACTTGGAAGGCGAGGTTCGGTTGCTAGTTCGGTGGTGTAAAATCCCATGCTTTCCCACACAAGTTTCTCTTCTAAACTAGGTGAGTTGCTCCCGTGGCTCTTAAACCCTAGTTCAACATGACAAATGTTATGTAGTCTGGTAACAACGTGGATCCGGAACTCGAGTCCCTTCAATTAGACAACAAGACCTTGCAACAACACCAAGAAGAGGAACAGAAGGAGTTTCTGGACCTCGCTGCTACATTTAAGAAGAACTTTGCTTCCATCCAAAAGAACTTCAAAATGTTTCAGAACAATTTCAAACGGATGCCGCCGGAACCAAAGGAAAGTGAATAAGAGGTACACATGGGCGATCACTCTGCTCAAGGCATTGCTCCGAGTGTCACACCACATCCAAACACTCAAATTGCCACTCATGCACGAAGACCCAAACAATTAAATTATTCTACAACTAGAAAAAAGCAGCAAGCTTTGAGTGTGGGCTTTGCTCCTCCCAAAGATCATAACGACACAGAAGTTAACCTAGATGGGACACCCAAGATCTGAAGGAAATATGCCCTAGAGGCAATAATAAAGTTGTTATTTATATTTCCTTATATCATGATAAATGTTTATTATTCATGCTAGAATTGTATTTTTTAATATTATGCTAGAATTGTATTAACCGGAAACTTAGTACATGTGTGAATACATAGGCAAACAGAGTGTCCCTAGCATGCCTCTACTTGACTAGCTCGTTAATCAAAGATGGTTAAGTTTCCTAGCCATAGACATGTTATGTCATTTGATCAACGGGATCACATCATTAGAGAATGATGTGATGGACAAGACCCATTCGTTAGCTTAGCACTATGATCGTTTAGTTTATTGCTATTGCTTTCTTCATGACTTATACATGTTCCTCTGACTATGAGATTATGCAACTCCCGAATACCGGAGGGACACTTAGTGTGCTATCAAACGTCACAACGTAACTGGGTGATTATAAAGATGCTCTACAGGTGTCTCCGAAGGTGTTTGTTGGGTTGACATAGATCGAGATTAGGATTTGTCACTCCGTGTATCGGAGAGGTATCTCTGGGCCCTCTCGGTAATGATCATCACTATAAGCCTTGCAAGCAATGTGACTAATGAGTTAGTTGCAGGATTATGCATTATGGAACGAGTAACGAGACTTGCCGGTAACGAGATTGAACTAGTATGATGATACCGACGATCAAATCTCGGGCAAGTAACATACCGATGACAAAGGGAACAACGTATGTTGTTATGTGGTTTGACTGATAAAGATCTTCGTAGAATATGTAGAAGCCAATATGAGCATCCTGGTTCCGCTATTGGTTATTGACCGGATATGTGTCTCGGTCATGTCTATATAGTTCTCGAACCCGTAGGGTTCGCACGCTTAACATTCGATGACGATTTGTATTATGAGTTATGTGATTTGATGACCGAAGTTTGATCGGAGTCTCGGATGAGATCATGGATACGACGAGGAGTCTCGAAATGGTCGAGAGGTAAAGATTCATATATTGGAAGGTTGCATTCGGACATCCAAATGGTTCCGAGTGATTCTGGCATTTTTCCGGAGTACCGGGAGGTTACCGGAACCCCCCGGGGAAAGATATGGGACTTATGGGCCATAGGAGGGAGGCTAACCAGCCCACAAGGGGCTAGTGCGGAAGGAAATATGCCCTATAGGCAATAATAAAGTTGTTATTTATATTTCCTTATATCATGATAAATGTTTATTATTCATGCTAGAATTGTATTAATCGGAAACTTAGAACATGTGTGAATACATAGACAAACAGAGTGTCACTAGTATGCCTCTACTTGACTAGCTCGTTAATCAAAGATGGTTAAGTTTCCTAGCCATAGACATGAGTTGTCATTTGATTAACAGGATCACATCATTAGAGAATGATGTGATTGACATGACACATCCGTTAGCTTAGCACTATGATCGTTTAGTTTGTTGCTATTGCTTTCTTCATGACTTATACATGTTCCTATGACTATGAGATTATGCAACTCCCGAATATCGGAGGAACACTTAGTGTGCTATCAAACGTCACAACGTAACTGGGTGATTATAAAGACGCTCTACAGGTGTCTCCGATGGTGTTTGTTGAGTTGGGATAGATCGAGCTTAGGATTTGTCACTCCGATTGTTGGAGAGGTATCTCTGGGCCCTCTCGGTAATGCACATCACTATAAGTGAGGGAGTCCTGGACTAAGGGGTCCTCGGGCGTAATTCAAGATCAAATCCCTTGTCTCCTGTTACCATCGACCTTAGACGCACAGTTCGGGACCCCCTACCCGAGATCTGCCGGTTTTGACACCAACATTGGTGCTTTCATTGAGAGTTCCACTGTGCCGTCCCCAAAAGGTTTGATGGCCCCTTCAATCGTCAACAACAATGTTGTCTAGGGGGAAATCTTCCTCCCCAGACAGATCTTTGTGTTCAGCAGCTTTGCACTGCGGGCCAACTCGCTTGGCCACCTAGAGCAGATCGATAGCTACACCCCTGGCCATCAGGTCAGATTTGGGAGCTTGAATTACGTCGCAGACATCCGTGGAGATTTGATCTTCACCGGATTCAAGACCGCGGCGACCGCTCCTAGTCACCCCGATGAACATGACCTAAATCTGTCATCGGGCCGCATCCAGGAGATTGCTCCTGTAACTGCTCCGGCCGTAGATCTGGAGCATATTGCGCCATCCAAGGATTGGAGGCTCAACCCCACCACGGAGGCCACAGATTCTCCGGCGTTGGAGCCGCACATGGACTTAACCTCACCCAATACTCGTGCCACCGGAACTCCGAACTCTTCTCCGGGTATAAGTTCCGAACCATGTGAGTCCGCGGATACCGAACTTGACCTCTTATCGATCTTCGAGTTCAGCTCCGCAGACATCTTCCAGCACTCACCCTTGGGCGATGTGCTGCACTCATTAAAGAACTTGTCCTTGGCGGGGGACTCACAGCCGAACTATGTACGGTTCGAACTAGGGGCTGATGATGGGGAAATTTGCTTCCCACCCGCCACCCACGTCATAGCCACTGTCGAGGACTTAACCGACATGCTTGACTACGACTCCGAAGACATCGTCAGTATGGACGATGATGCCGACAAGGAGCAAGGCCAAAACCCGCCATTTACTGGACAACGGACGGCCACTCCTTCCTATGACGTATACATGGTGGACACGCCTGAAAAAACTAACGACGATGACAAAGAGGATTCAGCTGAGGATAAACCTCTTGAGAAACAGCAAAAATGTCGGCGTCCTCGGCGCCGCTCTAAGTCACGTCGCCCCAAAAATAGCAATACTGGCACCGGAGAAAATAATACTCCGAACGATGCCGAAAACAATGAAGACCCTGCTGAGGTCACATCTGAGCAGGAGGATCAAGAACACGGGCAAAATAGCCCCAACAAACAGGCCAGGACCAATGACTCGGAGGACGGTCGTTATCGTCCGCTCTCTAAGGATGAGGAAAGCCTCGGCAACGAAGATTTTATCGTGCCTGAGGAACCCCTCGAGCAGGAGCGCTTCAAGCGCCAGCTAATAACCACCACAAGGAGCCTAAAAAAGAAACAGCAGCAGCTTCAAGCTGACCAAGATATGCTCGTCGACAGATGGACCGATGTCCTGGCAGCCGAAGAATACGGCCTGAGACGCCCAGCCAAGAGTTACCCAAAGCGAAGGTTGCTACCTCAATTTGATGAAGAGGCGCCGAAGCCCATACGTCCCTCGTGTAACGTGGCCGACCGAACACTACGCGGTCAGGACAGTGTAGCGGATTGACCACCGCGTGGTCAGGATAGAGCGGCAATTCAAGCCGAAGAGCCCGTCCCACCGCCACAGAAAAATAGAGACAAAACAGTTCGGGGTCATACATACGACCTCCGGCAAACCCTGGGCAGTAGAGCAGGACATACAAGATCGATCTACGGATCATGAGGACGTGCCTCGACACGTGACGACGGCTACCTATTTGGACGTGACAAACCTAGTCACGCTCGAGCCGATAACCATAGACGGACTCCATCGGAGCTACGTCGCGACGCAGCCCGATATAGAGGCGCCGCACACCCTCTTTGCTTCACTGATGAAGTAATGGACCATGAATTCCCCGAAGGATTCAAACCCATCAATATTGAATCGACGGAACAACCGATCCCGCAGTATGGATCGAGGATTTTATTCTCCACATTCACATGGCCCGCGGTGATGACCTCCATGCTATCAAATACCTCCCACTAAAACTCAAAGGGCCAGCCCGGCACTGGTTAAACAGCCTGCCTGAAAATTCCATCGGCAGCTGGGAGGACTTGGAAGAAGCCTTTCTTGACAACTTCCAAGGTACATACGTCCGGCTGCCAGGAAATTCTGGACTAGGTTCCTAACCAAAAAGAACCAGATCGTCGATTGTCCGGATGCAGAAGCCCTAGCAGCCTTTAAACATAGCATCCACGACGAATGGCTCGCCCGCCACCTCGGCCAAGAAAAGCCGAAATCTATGGCCGCCCTCACGGCCCTCATGACCCGCTTTTGTGCGGGTGAGGACAGCTGGCTGGCTCATAGTACAAATACGGCCAGCGAGGCAGGCCCCTCCGAGGCCAAAAACAGCAACAGCAAGCTCCGACGCAGCAGACACAAACGTCGAAGCAATGGCGATAGCACCGATGAAACTGCTGTAAACGCCGGATTCAGCGGCTCCAAGTCTGGTCAGCAGAAAAAGCCGTATCAAAGAAACAATCAGGGACCATCTAGCATGAACCGCATACTTGACCGTCCGTGCCAAATTCATGGCACCCCGCACAAACCAGCCAATCATACCAACAGAGATTGCTGGGTTTTTAAGCAAGCCGACAAGTTAAACACCGAGAATAAGGAAAAGGGATCGCAGAGCGAGGACGATGACGAGGAGCCCTTGCAGCCAACCAGAGGGGAACAGAAGAAGTTTCCCCCTCAAGTCAAAACGGTAAACATGATATATGCTACACACATCCCCAAAAGGGAGCGCAAGCGCGCACTAAGGGACGTTTATGTGATAGAGCCAATCGCCCCAAAATTCAACCCATGGTCATCATGCCCGATCACTTTTGATCGTCGGGATCATCCGACCAGTATCCGGCACGGCGGATCAGCCGCACTAGTCCTAGACCCAATCATCGACAGATTCCACCTAACTTGAGTCCTCATGGACGGTGGCAGTAGCCTCAATCTGCTCTACCAGGACACAGTACGCAAAATGGGCATTAACCCATCACGGATCAAACCCACAAGGACTATCTTTAAGGGAGTCATACCAGGCGTAGAGGTCCGTTGTACGGGCTCAATCACACTAGAAGTTGTCTTCGGATCTCCGGATAACTTCCGAAGCGAGGAGTTAATCTTCGATATCGTCCCCTTTCGCAACGGCTATCACACACTGCTTGGACGAACCGCATTCGCTGGATTCAATGCGGTACCTCACTACACTTATCTTAAGCTCAAGATGCCCGGATCACGTGGCGTCATAACAATCAATGGAAATACGGAACGCTCCCTCCATACCGAGGAGCACACAACGGCCTTAGCAGCAGAAATACAACGCGGCCTTTTCCAGCAGAACCTTAGTTCAGCGGCCAAACCCCCGGACACTATTAAAAGAGTCCGGGCTATTCTGCAGCAAGACAACCCGGCTCGTCAAGAGCTCAATTAGCAATTTGGCCTCCCTCCCAGTTCTGATCAAACAGCGGCATTCGTACTGCGCGTACATAACTACGCACTCAAAATCCCATGGGTACCGACGGAGGCATAGCTAGCTCGCGATCCACAGTGCGGCTCGACCAACCCTCGGATTCGCACACCTTCACCTTTCTGTTTCATTTCGGGTTTTTCTCTTTTCGAGGTTTCTTCTGACAACCCGTTTGTCGGACACACTAAGGAGGCAAGGAGCTTTGGCGTACAAGGGAATCCCCAGGTGGTCTCTGCTAACGATTGCTATACCTGTTTTACATACCCGCACGCAGCTCGCTCTCGGTCATGGCATGTTAAATAGCCTTACTTGCTTATCACATTTCTTGTACAAGTATGCCTCGACGAATTAATCACATTACAATGGTAAATAAATGGTAGCATCAGCTTATTACTTGATTTTCTCCTTGCCTTTGTATTTATTACTCATCAAACCTGTACACTCTGGTACGTATCACTTCGCCAGGGGCTTCATCCCAGAGGGAATCCCAGCCCGCGGATGAAATGCGCTAGGAACACCACCCTCTCATGAGGCTCGGGGGTAGGGATGATCTGCCCTTTGGCCGGGAGTCGGTAAACGATCTCCTTGGCCAGGTATCCGGCCTCTCGGAGTTCCCTGATATCTCTCTTCTTAACGGAGGAGGCCATCCACTTGCCTCCAGCTCCGGATCCGGACATGGTTGGAGCGCTTTCTCGGGCGGGGAAAGCTAGAGCTTGGGTGCTAGAGCTCAAGAATGGATGGGCAGAGGAAGGAGAGGGCGTAGGTGAATGAGGACGAATCCTTATCCCCTTATAAAGGCCGCGAATGTCAAACGCCTCCCCACTCGCCCTAAAACTCGCCTATTCCCAAGGGCTGTGTAAACGGCACGGATGGTTTACCCACGCCCGTATTGATGAGAATCCCGCAATAAGGGGACACTCTCTGCTTTGACAAGATGTGCCAATGACAACCGCGTCTCGGAACATGGAGCGGCAGACGAAAAACGGTTCGAAATTACGACCGGACAGATACGACGTCATGTTATAAAAAGTTGTCAGCGGATTGGACTCGTGTAAAATTATATTCTCTCTGCGGTTGTGTGTGGTGTGCGTGTTATAGGTCCGGACACATCGATACGTCCGAAGACTATTTTGGAGTTCGGAAGGAAGGGAACCCGCCTTGCAATGCCAAAGACAAATCTGCCCGCCGGAATCCTCGTCATTGAAGCCAGGTTCAGGGGCTACTGAGGGAGTCCTGGACTAAGGGGTCCTTGGGCGTCCGGCCTGTTCGCCATGGGCCGGACTGATGGGCTATGAAGACATGAAGACCGAAGACTACACCCGTGTCCGGACGGGACTCTCCTTGGCGTGGAAGGCAAGCTTGGCGACCGGATATGTAGATTCCTTTCTTTGTAACCGACCTGATGTAACCCTAGATCCTCCCGGTGTCTATATAAACCGGAGGACTTAGTCCGGAAAGGGAGATACTCATTACCATAGTCATACAGGCTAGACTTCTAGGGTTAAGCCATTACGATCTCGTGGTAGATCAACTCTTGTAATACTCATATTCATCAAGATCAATCAAGCAGGAAGTAGGGTATTACCTCCATAGAGAGGGCCCGAACCTGGGTAAACATCGTGTCCCTTGTCTCCTGTTACCATTGACCTTAGACGCACAGTTTGGGACCCCCTACTGAGATCCGCCGGTTTTGACACCGACAATAAGCCTTGCAAGCAATGTGACTAATGAGTTAGTTGCGGGATGATGCATTACAGAACGAGTAAAGAGACTTGCCGGTAACGAGATTGAACTAGGTATTGAGATACCGATGATCGAATCTCGGGCAACTAACATACCGATGACAAAGGGAACAACGTATGTTGTTATGCGGTTTGACCGGTAAAGATCTTCGTAGGATATTGGGAGCCAATATGGGCATCCAGGTTCCGCTATTGGTTATTGGCCGGAGATCAGTCTCGGTCATGTCTACATAGTTCTCGAACCCGTAGGGTCTGCACGCTTAACGTTCGATGACGATCGGTATTATGAGTTTATGTGTTTTGATGTACCGAAGGTTGTTCGGAGTCCCGGATGTGATCACAGACATGACGAGGAGTCTCGAAATGGTCGAGACATGAAGATTGATATATTGGAAGGTTACGTTTGGACACCGGAAAGGTTTCAGATGAGTTCAGGCATTTTCCGGAGTACCGAGAGGTTACCGGAACCCCCCGGGGGCTTAATGGGCCTACATGGGCTTTAGTGGAAGAGAGAGGAGGCGGCCAAGAAGAGGGGCACCCCCCAAGCCCAATCTGAATTAGGAGGGGGCCCGGCCCCCCTTTCCTTCTTCTCCTCTTCCCCTTCCTTCCCCCTCCTATTAGGACTAGGAAAGGGGGGAACCTACTCCTAGTAGGAGTAGGATGCCCCCCTTGGGGGCGCACCATGAGGCCGGGCGGCCCCTCCCCCCTCCTTTATATACGGGGGAGGGGGCACCCCATAGACACACAAGTTGATTGTTTTAGCCGTGTGCGGTGCCCCCCTCCACAGATTTCCACCTCGGTCATATCGTTGATGTGCTTAGGCGAAGCCCTGCGTCGGTAACTTCATCATCACCGTCATCACGCGGTCGTGCTGATGAAACTCTCCCTCGGCCTCAGCTGGATCAAGAGTTCGAGGGACGTCACCGAGCTGAACGTGTGCAGATCACGGAGGTGCCGTCCATTCGGTACTTGATCGGTTGGATCGCGAAGTCGTTCGACTATATCAACCGTGTTACTAAACGCTTCCGCTTTTGGTCTACGAGGGTACGTGGAAACAATCTCCCACTCGTTGCTATGCATCACATAGATAGATCTTGCGTGATCGTAGGTAAATTTTTGAAATACTGCGTTCCCCAACAGTGGCATCCGAGCCAGGTCTATGCGTAGATGTTATATGCACGAGTAGAACACAAAGAGTTGTGGGCGATAATAGTCATACTGCTTACCAGCATGTCATACTTTGATTTGGCGGTATGGTTGGATGAAGCGGCCCAGACCGACATTACATGACCGCGTTCATGAGACTGGTTCTACCGCCGTGCTTCACACATAAGTGGCTAGTGGGTGTCTGTTTCTCCAACTTTAGTTGAATCGAGTGTGACTACGCCCGGTCCTTGTTGAAGGTTAAAACAGCACACTTGACGAAAATTCGTTGTGGTTTTTGATGCGTAGGTAAGAACGGTTCTTGTTAAACCTGTAGCAGCCACGTAAAATTTGCAACAACAAGTAGAGGACGTCTAACTTGTTTTTGCAGGGTATGTTTGAAGTAAATGTTGGGAATCGTAGCATAATTTTAAAATTTTCCTACGCTCACCAAGATGCATCTATGGAGTATACTAGCAACGAGGGGAAAGGAGTGCATCTACATACCCTTGTAGATCGCGAGCGGAAGCGTTCCAATGAACGTGGATGACGGAGTCGTACTCGCCGTGATCCAAATCACCGATGACCGAGTGCCGAACGGACGGCACCTCCGCGTTCAACACACGTACGGTGCAGCGACGTCTCCTCCTTCTTGATCCAGCAAGGGGGGAGGAGAGGTTGATGGAGATCCAACAGCACGACGGCGTGGTGGTGGATGTAGCAGGTCTCCGGCAGGGCTTCGCCGAGCTTCTGCGAGAGAGAGAGAGAGAGGTGTTGCAGGGGAGGAGGGAGGCGCCCAAGGCTGTGGGTTGCTGCCCTCCCTCCCCCCCTTTATATAGGCCCCTGGGGGGGTGCGCCAGCCCTGGGAGATGGGATCTCCAAGGGGGGGGCGGCGGCCAAGGGGGGAAGGGATTGCCTTGCCCCCCAAGGCAAGGGGGAAGTTCCCCCCCTAGGGTTTCCAACCCTAGGCGCATGGGGGGAGGCCCAAGGGGGGCGCCCCAGCCCACTAGGGGCTGGTTCCCTTCCACTTTCAGCCCACGGGGCCCTCCGGGACAGGTGGCCCCACCCGGTGGACCCCCGGGACCCTTCCGGTGGTCCCGGTACAATACCGGTAACCCCCGAAACTTTCCCGGTGGCCGAAACTTGACTTCCTATATATAATTCTTCACCTCCGGACCATTCCGGAACCTCTCGTGACGTCCGGGATCTCATCCGGGACTCCGAACAACTTTTGGGTTTCCGCATACATATATCTCTACAACCCTAGCGTCACCGGACCTTAAGTGTGTAGACCCTACAGGTTCGGGAGACATGCAGACATGACCGAGACGCCTCTCCGGTCAATAACCAACAGCGGGATCTGGATACCCATGTTGGCTCCCACATGTTCCACGATGATATCATCGGATGAACCACGGTGTCGAGGATTCAATCAATCCGTATGCAATTCCCTTTGTCAATCGGTATGTTACTTGCCCGAGATTCGATCGTCGGTATCCCAATACCTTGTTCAATCTCGTTACCGGCAAGTCTCTTTACTCGTACCGCAATGCATGATCCCGTGACTAACGCCTTAGTCACATTGAGCTCATTATGATGATGCATTACCGAGTGGGCCCAGAGATACCTCTCCGTCACATGGAGTGACAAATCCCAGTCTCGATCCGTGCCAACCCAACAGACACTTTCGGAGATACCCGTAATGCACCTTTATAGTCACCCAGTTACGTTGTGACGTTTGGCACACCCAAAGCACTCCTACGGTATCCGGGAGTTGCACGATCTCATGGTCTAAGGAAAAGATACTTGACATTGGAAAAGCTCTAGCAAACGAAACTACACGATCTTTTATGCTATGCTTAGGATTGGGTCTTGTCCATCACATCATTCTCCTAATGATGTGATCCCGCTATCAATGACATCCAATGTCCATAGTCAGGAAACCATGACTATCTGTTGATCAACGAGCTAGTCAACTAGAGGCTTACTAGGGACACTTTGTGGTCTATGTATTCACACATGTATTACGATTTCCGGACAATACAATTATGGCATGAATAATAGACGATTATCATGAACAAAGAAATATAATAATAACCTTTTATTATTGCCTCTAGGGCATATTTCCAACAGTCTCCCACTTGCACTAGAGTCAATAATCTAGTTACATTGTGATGAATCGAACACCCATTGCGTCCTGGTGTTGATCATGTTTTGCCCTAGGGAGAGGTTTAGTCAACGGATCTGCTACATTCAGGTCTGTGTGTACTTTACAAATATCTATGTCTCCATTTTGAACACTTTCACGAATGGAGTTGAAGCGACGCTTGATATGCCTGGTCTTCCTGTGAAACCTGGGCTCCTTCGTAAGGGCAATAGCTCCAGTGTTGTCACAGAAGAGAGTCATTGGGCCCGACGCATTGGGAATCACCCCTAGGTCGGTAATGAACTCCTTCATCCAGACTGCTTCCTGTGCTGCCTCCGAGGCTGCCATGTACTCCGCTTCACATGTAGATCCCGCCACGACGCTTTGCTTGCAACTGCACCAGCTTACTGCTCCTCCATTCAAAATATACACGTATCCGGTCTATGACTTCGAGTCATCCAGATCTGTGTCGAAGCTAGCGTCGACGTAACCCTTTACGACGAGCTCTTCGTCACCTCCATAAACGAGAAACATATCCTTAGTCCTCTTCAGGTACTTCAGGATATTCTTGACCGCTGTCCAGTGTTCCTTGCCGGGATTACTTTGGTACCTTCCTACCAAACTTACGGCAAGGTTTACATCAGGTCTGGTACACAGCATGGCATACATAATAGACCCTATGGCCGAGGCATAGGGGATGACACTCATCTCTTCTATATCTTCTGCCGTGGTCGGGCATTGAGCCGTGCTCAATTGCACACCTTGCAATACAGGCAAGAACCCCTTCTTGGACTGATCCATACTGAACTTCTTCAATATCTTGTCAAGGTATGTACTCTGTGAAAGACCAATGAGGCGTCTTGATCTATCTCTATAGATCTTGATGCCCAATATATAAGCAGCTTCTCCAAGGTCCTTCATTGAAAAACACTTATTCAAATAGGCCTTTATACTTTCCAAGAATTCTATATCATTTCCCATCAATAGTATGTCATCCACATATAATATGAGAAATGCTACAGAGCTCCCACTCACTTTCTTGTAAACACAGGCTTCTCCATAAGTCTGTGTAAACCCAAACGCTTTGATCATCTCATCAAAGTGAATGTTCCAACTCCGAGATGCTTGCACCAGCCCATAGATTGAGCGCTGGAGCTTGCATACTTTGTCAGCATTCTTAGGATCGACAAAACCTTCCGGCTGCATCATATACAATTCTTCCTTAAGGAAGCCATTAAGGAATGCCGTTTTGACGTCCATCTGCCATATCTCATAATCATAGTATGCGGCAATTGCTAACATGATTCGGACGGACTTCAGCTTCGCTACGGGTGAGAAAGTCTCATCGTAGTCAACCCCTTGAACTTGTCGATAACCCTTAGCGACAAGTCGAGCTTTGTAGATGGTCACATTACCATCTGCGTCCGTCTTCTTCTTAAATATCCATTTGTTTTCTATGGCTCGCCGCTCATCGGGCAAGTCAGTCAAAGTCCATACTTTGTTTTCATACATGGATTCTATCTCGGATTTCATGGCTTCTAGCCATTTGTCGGAATCCGGGCCCGCCATCGCTTCTTCATAGTTCGAAGGTTCACCGTTGTCTAACAACATGATTTCCAGGACAGGGTTGCCGTACCACTCTGGTGCGGAACGTGTCCTTGTGGACCTACGAAGTTCAGTAACTTGATCTGAAGCTTCATGATCATCATCATTAACTTCCTCCCCAGTCGGTGTAGGCACCACAGGAACATTTTCCCGCGCTGCGCTACTTTCCGGTTCGGAAGGGGTGACTATCACCTCATCAAGTTCCACTTTCCTCCCACTCAATTCTTTCGAGAGAAACTCCTTCTCAAGAAAGGATCCGTTCTTGGCAATGAAGATCTTACCTTCGGATCTGAGGTAGAAGGTGTACCCAATAGTTTCCTTAGGGTATCCTATGAAGACACATTTTTCCGATTTGGGTTCGAGCTTTTCAGGTTGAAGTTTCTGACATAAGCATCGCATCCCCAAACTTTTAGAAACGACAGCTTAGGTTTCTTCCCAAACCATAATTCATACGGTGTCGTCTCAACGGATTTCGACGGAGCCCTATTTAAAGTGAATGCGGCAGTCTCTAAAGCATAACCCCAAAATGAGAGCGGTAAATCGGTAAGAGACATCATAGATCGCACCATATCCAATAGAGTGCGATTACGACGTTCGGACACACCATTTCTCTGAGGTGTTCCAGGCGGCGTGAGTTGTGAAACTATTCCACATTTCCTTAAGTGTGCACCAAACTCGTGACTTAAATATTCTCCACCACGATCTGATCGTAGGAATTTTATTCTCCTGTCACGTTGATTCTCAACCTCACTCTGAAATTCTTTGAACTTTTCAAAGGTTTCAGACTTGTGTTTCATCAGGTAGACATATCCATATCTACTTAAATCATCAGTGAGAGGGAGAACATAACGATATCCTCCGCGAGCCTCAACACTCATTGGACCACACACATCGGTATGTATGATTTCCAATAAGTTGGTTGCTCGCTCCATTGTTCCGGAGAACGGAGTCTTGGTCATCTTACGCATGAGGCATGGTTCGCACGTGTCAAATGATTCGTAATCAAGAGACTCCAAAAGTCCATCTGCATGGAGCTTCTTCATGCGCTTGACACCAATGTGACCAAGGCGGCAGTGCCACAAGTATGTGGGACTATCGTTATCAACTTTACATCTTTTGGTATTCACACTATGAACATGTGTAACATCACGTTCGAGATTCATCAAAAATAAACCATTGACCAGCGGGGCATGACCATAAAACATATCTCTCAAATAAATAGAACAACCATTATTCTCGGATTTAAATGAGTAGCCATCTCGAATTAAACGAGATCCAGACACAATGTTCATGCTCAAAGCTGGCACTAAATAACAATTATTGAGGTTTAAAACTAATCCCGTGGGTAGATGCAGAGGTAGCGTGCCGACGGCGATCACATCGACCTTGGAACCATTCCCGACGCGCATCGTCACCTCGTCCTTTGCTAGTCTCCGTTTATTCTGTAGTTCCTGCTTTGAGTTACAAATATGAGCAACCACACCGGTATCAAATACCCAGGAGCTACTACGAGTACTGGTAAGTTTCACATCAATTACTTGTATATCACATATACCTTGGGTGTTGCCGGCCTTCTTCTTGTCCGCTAAATATTTGGGGCAGTTCCGCTTCCAGTGACCACTTCCCTTGCAATAAAAGCACTCAGTCCCGGGCTTGGGTCCATTCTTTGACTTCTTCCCAGTAACTGGTTTACCGGGCGCGGCAACTCCCTTGCCGTCCTTCTTGAAGTTCTTCTTACCCTTGCCCTTCTTGAACTTGGTGGTTTTATTCACCATCAACACTTGATGTTCTTTTCTGATCTCCCCTTCCGCTGATTTCAGCATTGAATATACCTCGGGAATGGTCTTTTCCATCCCCTGCATATTGTAGTTCATCACAAAGCTCTTGTAGCTTGGTGGAAGCGACTGGAGGATTCTGTCAATGACCGCGTCATCCGGGAGATTAACTCCCAGCTGAGACAAGCGGTTGTGCAACCCAGACATTCTGAGTATGTGCTCACTAACAGAACTGTTCTCCTCCATTTTACAACTGAAGAACTTGTCGGAGACATCATATCTCTAGACCCGGGCATGAGCTTGAAAAACCAGTTTCAGCTCCTCGAACATCTCATATGCTCCATGTTTCTCAAAACGCTTTTGGAGACCCGGTTCTAAGCTGTAAAGCATGCCGCACTGAACGAGGGAGCAATCATCAGCACGTGATTGCCAAGCGTTCATAACGTCTTGGTTCTGTGGGATTGGTGCATCACCTAGCGGTGCTTCTAAGACATAATCTTTCTTGGCTACTATGAGGATGAGCCTCAGGTTCCGGACCCAGTCCGTATAGTTGTTGCCATCATCTTTCAGCTTGGTTTTCTCTAGGAACGCCTTGAAATTGAGGACAACGTTGGCCATTTGATCTACAAGACATAGTGTAAAGATTTTAGACTAAGTTCATGATAATTGAGTTCATCTAATCAAATTATATAATGAACTCCCACTCAGATAGACATCCCTCTAGTCATCTAAGTGAAACATGATCCAAGTTTAACTAGGCCGTGTCCGATCATCACGTGAGACGGACTAGTCAAGATCGGTGAACATCTCCATGTTGATCGTATCTTCTATACGACTCATGCTCGACCTTTCGGTCCTCCGTGTTCCGAGGCCATGTCTGTACATGCTAGGCTCGTCAAGTCAACCTAAGTGTATTGCGTGTGTTCCGAGGCCATGTCTGTACATGCTAGGCTCGTCAACACCCGTTGTATTCGAACGTTAGAATCTATCACACCCGATCATCACGTGGTGCTTCGAAACGACGAACCTTCGCAACGGTGCACAGTTAGGGTGAACACTTTCTTGAAATTATTATAAGGGATCATCCTACTTGCTACCGTCGTTCTAAGCAAATAAGATGCAAAAACATGATAAACATCACATGCAATCAAATAGTGACATGATATGGCCAATATCATTATGCTCCTTTGATCTCCATCTTCGGGGCACCATGATCATCTTCGTCACCGGCATGACACCATGATCTCCATCATTGTGTCTTCATGAAGTCGTCACGCCAACAATTACTTCTACTTCTATGGCTAATGCGTTTAGCAATAAAGTTAAGTAATTTACATGGCGTTATTCAATGACACGTAGGTCATACAAAATAATAAAGACAACTCCTATGGCTCCTGCCGGTTGTCATAATCATGGACATGCAAGTCGTGATTCCTATTACAAGAATATGATCAATCTCATACATCACATATATCATTCATCACATCTTCTGGCCATATCACATCACATAGCACTTGCTGCAAAAACAAGTTAGACGTCCTCTAATTGTTGTTGCAAGTTTTTACGTGGTTTGTAGGTTTCTAGCAAGAACGTTTCTTACCTACGTATGACCACAACGTGATTTGCCAATTTCTATTTACCCTTCATAAGGACCCTTTTCATCGAATCCGTTCCGACTAAAGTAGGAGAGACAGACACCCGCTAGCCACCTTATGCAACTTGTGCATGTCAGTCGGTGGAACCTGTCTCACGTAAGAGTACGTGTAAGGTTGGTCCGGGCCGCTTCATCCTACAATGCCGCCGAAACAAGAAAAGACTAGTAGCGGCAAGAAGAATTGGCAAACTCAACGCCCACAACTTCTTTGTGTTCTACTCGTGCATAGTAACTACGCATAGACCTGGCTCATGATGCCACTGTTGGGAATCGTAGCATAATTTTAAAATTTTCCTACGCTCACCAAGATGCATCTATGGAGTATACTAGCAACGAGGGGAAAGTAGTGCATCTACATACCCTTGTAGATCGCGAGCGGAAGCGTTCCAATGAACGTGGATGACGGAGTCGTACTCGCCATGATCCAAATCACCGATGACCGAGTGCCGAACGGACGGCACCTCCGCATTCAACACACGTACGGTGCAGCGACGTCTCCTCCTTCTTGATCCAGCAAGGGGGGAGGAGAGGTTGATGGAGATCCAACAGCACGACGGCGTGGTGGTGGATGTAGCGGGTCTCCGGCAGGGCTTCGCCGAGCTTCTGCGAGAGAGAGAGAGAGAGGTGTTGCAGGGGAGGAGGGAGGCGCCCAAGGCTGTGGGTTGCTGCCCTCCCTCCCCCCTTTATATAGGCCCCTGGGGGTGTGCGCCAGCCCTGGGAGATGGGATCTCCAAGGGGGGGGGGCGGCGGCCAAGGGGGGAAGGGATTGCCTTGCCCCCCAAGGCAAGGGGGAAGCTCCCCCCCCTAGGGTTTCCAACCCTAGGCGCATGGGGGGAGGCCCAAGGGGGGCGACCCAGCCCACTAGGGGCTGGTTCCCTTCCACTTTCAGCCCACGGGGCCCTCCGGGACAGGTGGCCCCACCCGGTGGACCCCCGAGACCCTTCCGGTGGTCCCGGTACAATACCGGTAACCCCCGAAACTTTCCCGGTGGCCGAAACTTGACTTCCTATATATAATTCTTCACCTCCGGACCATTACGGAACCTCTCGTGACGTCCGGGATCTCATCCGGGACTCCGAACAACTTTCGGGTTTCCGCATACATATATCTCTACAACCCTAGCGTCACCGGACCTTAAGTGTGTAGACCCTACGGGTTCGGGAGACATGCAGACATGACCGAGACGCCTCTCCGGTCAATAACCAACAGCGGGATCTGGATACCCATGTTGGCTCCCACATGTTCCACGATGATATCATCGGATGAACCACGGTGTCGAGGATTCAATCAATCCGTATGCAATTCCCTTTGTCAATCGGTATGTTACTTGCCCGAGATTCGATCGTCGGTATCCCAATACCTTGTTCAATCTCGTTACTGGCAAGTCTCTTTACTCGTACCGCAATGCATGATCCCGTGACTAACGCCTTAGTCACATTGAGCTCATTATGATAATGCATTACCGAGTGGGCCCAGAGATACCTCTCCGTCACACGGAGTGACAAATCCCAGTCTCGATCCGTGCCAACCCAACAGACACTTTCGGAGATACCCGTAATGCACCTTTATAGTCACCCAGTTACGTTGTGACGTTTGGCACACCCAAAGCACTCCTACGGTATCCGGGAGTTGCACGATCTCATGGTCTAAGGAAAAGATACTTGACATTGGAAAAGCTCTAGCAAACGAAACTACACGATCTTTTATGCTATGCTTAGGATTGGGTCTTGTCCATCACATCATTCTCCTAATGATGTGATCCCGCTATCAATGACATCCAATGTCCATAGTCAGGAAACCATGACTATCTGTTGATCAACGAGCTAGTCAACTAGAGGCTTACTAGGGACACTTTGTGGTCTATGTATTCACACATGTATTACGATTTCCGAACAATACAATTATAGCATGAATAATAGACGATTATCATGAACAAAGAAATATAATAATAACCTTTTATTATTGCCTCTAGGGCATATTTCCAACAGTAAATATGCCCTAGAGGCAATAATAAAGTTATTATTCATTTCCTTATTTCATGATAAAGGTTTCTTATTCATGCTAGAATTGTATTAACCGGAAACATAATACTTGTGTGAATACATAGACAAACAGAGTGTCACTAGTATGCCTCTACTTGACTAGCTTGTTGATCAAAGATGGTTATGTTTCCTAGCCATAGACATGAGTTGTCATTTGATTAATGGGATCACATCATTAGGAGAATGATGTGATTGACTTGACCCATTCCGTTAGCTTAGCACACGATCGTTTAGTATGTTGCTATTGCTTTCTTCATGACTTATACATGTTCCTATGACTATGAGATTATGCAACTCCCGTTTACTGAAGGAACACTTTGTGTGCTACCAAACGTCACAACGTAACTGGGTGATTATAAAGGTGCTCTACAGGTGTCTCCGAAGGTACTTGTTGGGTTGGCGTATTTCGAGATTAGGATTTGTCACTCCGATTGTCGAAGAGGTATCTCTGGGCCCACTCGGTAATGCACATCACTTAAGCCTTGCAAGCATTGCAACTAATGAGTTAGTTGCGGATGATGTATTACGGAACGAGTAAAGAGACTTGCCGGTAACGAGATTGAACTAGGTATTGAGATACCGATGATCTAATCTCGGGCAAGTAACATACCGATGACAAAGGGAACAACATATGTTGTTATGCAGTCTGACCGATAAAGATCTTCGTAGAATATGTGGGAGCCAATATGAGCATCCAGGTTCCGCTATTGGTTATTGACCGGAGACGTGTCTCAGTCATGTCTACATAGTTCTCGAACCCGTAGGGTCCGCACGCTTAACGTTTCGATGACAGTTATATTATGAGTTTATATGTTTTGCTGTACCAAAGGTAGTTCGGAGTCCCGGATGAGATCGGGGACATGATGAGGAGTCTCGAAATGGCCGAGACATGAAGATTGATATATTGGAAGCCTATATTTGGATATCGGAAGTGTTCCGGGTGAAATCGGGATTTTACCGGAGTATCGGAGGGGTTACCGGAACCCCCCGGGGGTTAATGGGCCATAGTGGGCCTTAGTGGATAAGAGGAGAGGCGGCCAGGGCAAGGGCCGCGCGCCCCTCCCCCTAGTCCGAATAGGACAAGGAGAGGGGGCGGCACCCCCCTTTCCTTCTTCTCCTCCACCTCTTTCCCCCTCTTCTCCTAATCCAACAAGTAAAAGGGAGGGAGTCCTACTCCCGGTGGGAGTAGGACTCCTCCTGGCGTGCCCCCTCCTGGCCGGCCGCACCTCCCCCCTTGCTCCTTTATATACGGGGGCAGGGGGCACCCTAGAGACACAACAATTGATCGTTTGATCTTTTAGCCGTGTGCGGTGCCCCCCTCCACCATAGTCCACCTCGATAATACTGTAGCGGTGCTTAGGCGAAGCCCTGCGTCGGTAGAACATCATCATCGTCACCACGCCGTCGTGCTGACGAAACTCTCCCTCAACACTCGGCTGGATCGGAGTTCGGGGGATGTCATCGGGCTGAACATGTGCTAAACTCGGAGGTGCCGTACGTTCGGTACTTGATCGGTCAGATCGTGAAGACGTACTACTACATCAACCGGGTTGTGCTAACGGTTCCGCTTTCGGTCTACGAGGGTACGTGGACAACACTCTCCCCTCTCGTTGCTATGCATCACCCTGATCTTGCGTGTGCGTAGGAATTTTTTTGAAATTACTACGTTCCCCAACAGTGTCATCCGAGCCAGGTTTTTATGCGTAGATGTCATACGCACGAGTAGAACACAAGTGAGTTGTGGGCGATATAAGTCATACTGCTTACCAGCATGTCATACTTTGGTTCGGCGGTATTGTTGGATGAAGCGGCCCGGACCGACATTACGCTTACGCTTACGCGAGACTGGTTCTACCGACGTGCTTTGCACACAGATGGCTGGCGGGTGTCAGTTTCTCCAACTTTAGTTGAACCGAGTGTGGCTACGCCCGGTCCTTGCGAAGGTTAAAACAGCACCAACTTGACAAACTATCGTTGTGGTTTTGATGCGTAGGTAAGAACGGTTCTTGCTAATCCCGTAGCAGCCACGTAAAACTTGCAACAACAAAGTAGAGGACGTCTAACTTGTTTTTGCAGGGCATGTTGTGATGTGATATGGTCAAGACATGATGCTAAATTTTATTGTATGAGATGATCATGTTTTGTAACCGAGTTATCGGCAACTGGCAGGAGCCATATGGTTGTCGCTTTATTGTATGCAATGCAATCGCCCTGTAATGCTTTACTTTATCACTAAGCGGTAGCGATAGTCGTAGAAGCATAAGATTGGCGAGACGACAACGATGCTACGATGGAGATCAAGGTGTCGCACCGGCGACGATGGTGATCATGACGGTGCTTCGGAGATGGAGATCACAAGCACAAGATGATGATGGCCATATCATATCACTTATATTGATTGCATGTGATGTTTATCTTTTATGCATCTTATCTTGCTTTGATTGACGGTAGCATTATAAGATGATCTCTCACTAAATTTCAAGATAAAAGTGTTCTCCCTGAGTATGCACCGTTGCCAAAGTTCGTTGTGCCCAGACACCACGTGATGATCGGGTGTGATAAGCTCTACGTCCATCTACAGCGGGTGCAAGCCAGTTTTGCACACGCAGAATACTCAGGTTAAACTTGACGAGCCTAGCATATGCAGATATGGCCTCGGAACACGGAGACCGAAAGGTCGAGCATGAATCATATAGTAGATATGATCAACATAATGATGTTCACCATTGAAAGCTACTCCATTTCACGTGATGATCGGTTATGGTTTAGTTGATTTGGATCACGTGATCACTTAGATGATTAGAGAGATATCTATCTAAGTGGGAGTTCTTAAGTAATATGATTAAATTGAACTTAAATTTATCATGAACTTAGTCCTGGTAGTATTAGCATATCTATGTTGTAGATCAATAGCTCGCGTTGTTGCTTCCCTATGTTTATTTTGACATGTTCCTAGAGAAAAACTATGTTGAAAGATGTTAGTAGCAATGATGCGGATTGTATCCGTGATCTGAGGATTATCCTCATTGCTGCACAGAAGAATTATGTCCTTGATGCACCGCTAGGTGACAGACCTATTGCAGGAGCAAATGCATACGTTATGAACGTTTGGCTAGCTCAATATGATGACTACTTGATAGTTTAGTGCACCATGCTTAATGGCTTAGAATGGGACTTCAAAGACGTTTTGAACGTCATGGACCATATGAGATGTTCCAGGAGTTGAAGTTAATATTTCAAGCAAATACCCAAGTTGAGAGATATAAAGTCTCCAACAAGTTCTATAGCTAAAAGATGGAGGAGAATAGCTCAAGCAGTGAGCATATGCTCAGATTGTCTGGGTACTACAATCGCTTGAATCAAGTGGGAGTTAATCTTCCAAATAAAATAGTGATTGACAGAATTCTCTAGTCACCATCACTAAGTTAGTAGAACTTCGTGATGAACTATAATATGCAAGGGATGACGAAAGTAATTCCCGAGCTCTTCGCGATGTTGAGATCGGCGAAGGTAGAAATCAAGAAAAGAGCATCAAGTGTTGATGGTTAACAAGATCACTAGTTTCAAGAAAAGGGCAAAGGGAAAGAAGGGGAACTTCAAGAAGAACGGCAAGCAAGTTGCTGCTCAAGTGAAGAAGCCCAAGTTTGGACCTAAGCCTGATACTGAGTGCTTCTACTGCAAAAAGGACTGGTCACTGGAAGCGGTACTACCCCAAACAATTGGCGGATAAGAAGGATGGCAAAGTGAACAAAAGTATATTTGATATACATGTTATTGATGTGTACTTTACTAGTGTTTATAGCAACCCCTCGGTACTTAATACTGGTTCAGTTGCTAAAGAGTAGTAACTCGAAACGGGAGTTGCATAATGAACATAAACTAGTTAAGGATGAAGTGACGATGTGTATTGGAAGTGGTTCCAAGATTGATATGATCATCATCGCGCACTCCCTATACTTTCGGGATTAGTGTTGAACCTAAATAAGTGGTATTTGGTGTTTGCGCTGAGCATGAATATGATTTGATCATGTTTATTGCAATATGGTTATTCATTTAAGTTAGAGAATAATTGTTGTTCTGTTTACATGAATAAAACCTTATATGGTTACACACCCAATGAAAATGGTTCGTTGGATCTCGATCGTAGTAATACACATATTCATAATATTGAAGCCAAAAGATGCAAAGTTAATAATGATAGTGCAACTTATTTGTGGCACTGCCGTTTAGGTCATATTGGTGGAAAGCGCATGAAGAAACTCCATGCTGATGGGCTTTTGGAATCACTTGATTACGAGTCACTTCATGCTTGCGAACCATGCCTCTTGGGCAAGATGACTAAAACGCTGTTCTCCGGAACAATGGAGCGAGCAACAGATTTGTTGGAAATCATACATACTGATGTATGTGGTTCGATGAATATTGAGGCTCGCGGCAGGTATCGTTATTTTCTAACCTTCACAGATGATTTGAGCAGATATGGGTATATCTATTTGATGAAACATAAAGTCTGAAACATTTGAAAAGTTCATATAATTTCAGAGTGAAGTGGAAAATCATCGTAACAAGAAAATAAAGTTTCTACGATCTGATCGTGGAGGAGAATATTTGAGTTACGAGTTTGGTCTTCATTTGAAACAATGCGGAATAGTTTCGCAACTCACGCCACCTGGAACACCACAACGTAATGGTGTGTCCGGACGTCATAACCGTACTTTATTAGATATGGTGCGATCTATGATGCTTCTTACCGATTTACCACTATAGTTTTGGGGTTATGCATTAGAGACAGCTGCATTCACTTTAAAAAGGGGCACCATCTAAATCCGTTGAGACGACACCGTATGAACTATGGTTTGGCAAGAAACCAAAGTTGTCGTTTCTTAAAGTTTGAGGTTGTGATGCTTATAAGAAAAAGTTTCATCCTGATATGCTCAAACTCAAATCGGAGAAATGTGTCTTCATAGGATACCCAAAGGAGACAGTTGGGTACACCTTCTATCATAGATCCGAAGGCAAGATATTCGTTGCTAAGAATGGATTCTTTCTAGAGAAGGAGTTTCTCTCGAAAGAAGTGAGTGGGAGGAAAGTAGAACTTGATGAGGTAGCTGTACCTGCTCCCTTATTGGAAAGTAGTTCATCACAGAAATCTGTTCCAGTGATGCCTACACCAATTAGTGAGGAAGTTAATAATGATGATAATGAAACTTCAGATCAAGTTAGTACCTAACCTCGTAGGTCAACCAGAGTACGATCCGCACCAGAGTGGTACGGTAATCCTGTTCTGGAAGTCATGTTACTAGACCATGATGAACCTACGAACTATGAGGAAGCGATGATAAGCCCAGATTCAGCAAAATGGTTTGAGGCCATGAAATCTGAGATGGGATCCATGTATGAGAACAAAGTATGGACTTTGATTGATTTGCCCAATGATTGGCAAGCCATTGAGATTAAATGGATCTTCAAGAGGAAGACGGACACTGATAGTAGTGTTACTATCTACAAAGCTAGAATTGTCGCAAAAGGTTTTCGACAAGTTCAAGGTGTTGACTATGATGAGAGTTTCTCACTCATATCTATGCTTAAGTCTGTCCGAATCATGTTAGCAATTGCCGCATTTTATGAAATCTGTCAAATGGATAAACAAAACTGCATTCCTTAATGGATTTATTAAAGAAGAGTTGTATATGATGCAACCAGAAGGTTTTGTCAATCCTAAAGGTGTTAACAAAATGTGCAAGCTTCAGCGATCCATCTATGGACTGGTGCAAGCATCTCGGAGTTGGAATATACGCTTTGATGAGTTGATCAAAGCATATAGTTTTATACAGACTTGCGGTGAAGCCTGTATTTACAAGAAAGTGAGTGGGAGAACTACAACATTTCTGATAAGTATATGTGAATGACATATTGTTGATCGGAAATAATGTAGAATTATTCTGCAAAGCATAAAGGACTGTTTGAAATGAGTTTTCCAAAGAAAGACCTCGGTGAAGCTGCTTACATATTGAGCATCAAGATCTATAGAGATAGATCAAAACGCTTGATAAGTTTTTTCAATGAGTACATACCTTGAAAAGATTTTGAAGTAGTTCAAAATGGATGTAACATCCCAAATTTCCAATTTGGTATGTTATACATAGATCATCATTGCATATCATATTTTATTGCATTTCGACAAATCCTCGATAAATCCTAAGCAACTCAAGGACCCTCGGAGAGAGTTGGGGATTTTCTCGAATTTTCATATTTGATTTTCATCAAATAATAAAACGAGGATTTTGGTTTTAATTATTTTTCTCTCCGGAAAAATATTTCATTAAAAATAAATGAGAGGAGAAAATATGACTTCTCCAAAACAATTGAAATATTGGAGGAAAAGTGTTAAAATCATTTATTGGATTTTATTCGGATTTTATTCGCAATTTTAATTGCATTATAAAAATATTGCACGTTTTCAAAATTTATCTTTGTGTCAAAAAAATGTTCACCCTGTTCTAAAAATTATAACTAGACGGCGAAAATTTGTTTTATCTTTTTTGGATTTTTATTTATTTTTCTACGAATTTTTCGGTGGAATGTTTAAAAAAAACCCTAGATCGGTTTATTTCTTCGGTTTTGTTATTTTGTGAACGTTCACCGACCCGTTCGTTTTAACGAACGCGTTCATCGGATTTTCTCTGTTAACGAACGTCCGTTCTTTAACCGTTCGTCCGTTTTTCTTTTTCGTCGGATTTTTCCGCGATTATCTCAGATCTCGATTTCTGATCGAATCTTCGTTTCTGTTTAACTTTTCGCTCGTTTATCGGAATCAGGCGATTCAAGCGCCTAGAGTTTCGTCTCGAAATTCTCTTTCCGTTTAACCTACTCAAACAAGTTTTTGCTACTGTAAAATTTGACCTAGATCCAGATTAGTAAACGAAGCTTGTTTCTTTCACCGTTTGACTTTCGTTCGAGTTGATTCTTTTGCAAACCGGAGTTCTTAAGTTGAACTTTCTGGTTGGATCTTTCATTTGAGTTTTACCTGTGCATTAGATGAGTACTTATTGTTTGCTTGTTTGTTTGTGATAGAGTACCCGGAGTGTGCCGCTTGTTACTTCGAATCGCTAGGTTTCGCGGATCATCAGCAAGGCAAGTAACACTTTGATCATATACCTTCCATACCCAGTTTTTATTGCATTAGTTCTATTCCTCAAACATTGCATGGTTAGGATATAATTAAATTGTGGGTATTGGGAAGTAGTTGAGGTAGTACCTATTACCTGTTCTTTTATCAAACCCTTGGGAGTTACTTCTACGTTGCTATTATATGGCCAAGCTATGCTCGTAGATGTGGATTGGGTTTGATTGATATTCATGACAGATGTGAGATTTTTAATAATGGTTTACTTAAGGTGGCGACTAAAAATCACATCTGGGTGGATTGAGGCACCTGGAGAATCCAGTGTTGTCTGTTTGTATAAGGACCGCCACCCAGGCTCAAAGGGATCATAAGATTATTCATGCTAGAAACTTCCGTGTGCAGCCACAAGCTATTATGGGCTCTAGCATAGTTGAGTAGGTTACATGATCTCTTGAAGAGGTGGGCTAGCAGATGTAGGGGAAAGTAGGTGTAACTGTCCACCCGGAGTAAAGAGTGATTGTTCCTGAAAGGCTGTGTCTCGGTCATCCGTTTCTCAAACATCATGTAGTGCGAGAATCAAGCGGAGGCGATCGAGTCTTGTGGGGAAAAGTGCGCAAACCTCTGCAGAGTGTACAAACTAATCATGGTTAGCCGTGTCCCCGGTTATGGACAATTTGAGTATCTAGTACCTGGATTAACATATGAATCTCATCACCATGTTACTTTTAATTAATTTTGTTGGGTTAATGATGATTTTTAATTGGGATTGAGATGCTGTCAACCATCTCAATGTTTAACAACCACCATGATAGTTAAATAAAATTTATTCCTTTGCAGTAGGGAAAAATTGGCTTTCCGCAAAAACTTTAACCATAGAGCTTTCCACCAGCCATATATGCATGTAGTATAGTATTATTACTGTTCATTATTTCTCTATGTGTTACATTGCCAGCATATTCCATGTGCTGACCCGTTTTCGGGCTGCAACGTTTCATGTTGCAGACTTTTCAGACGACGAGTAAGGTGCCTTAGGTCGTGGTCTTATACTCAGTGATGCCGCTGGAGTTGATGGACTCACTTATCTTCCAAGTCTTCCGTTGTTATCGTATTTAGATGGCCTTAAGCCATATTTAGCATACATTTTCTCTTTGGAGATATTCGATGTAATAAGTGTGTGATTGCTACTCTGTTATAAATCCTCCATTTGTACTGTGCGTGTCAGCATTACTGATCCAGGGATGACACTGGTGCACAGCAGCACAGACTATTTGAGGTCTGGTCGCTACAAAGTTGGTATCAGAGCACACGCTGACTGTAGGACACGACCACTAAGCTTAAGCCCTAGAACACTTCTCTCTTCTCATTTCTGACCCCTCTCCACTTTCTATTCTTTTAGGAATGGCGGATGCAAGGAGCAAGTTCATGCAACCCGATGAAGACACGGCTTTTGGTCGACACTTGAAGGAAGTCACCAAGTACTTGAACATAGGAATACCAAGCATCACCGGAACCTACAACGCCACATTACCCGAAGAGGAGAGCTGGAAGATTCAAGTTCACATTCCAGGAAGGACGTTTGTGCCAGTTACTGAACCCATAAGATTGGTTTTCGAAGCACCAACCTGGAGTTTAGGGAAGAGCATGGCAGCCCACATCGCTATGGGACGCATTGGAGAAGTCTACCACCAGGAGCTTAAGGATACAATTTATCAAATTTGTGGACGCCGAGACGCGCAATGGGAGATGATCAGAACCAAGAAGGATGGATCAATCGCAGCTTTCATCCAGGAGCAAAACCAACATATCCGTCTCCAGGAGAACCAGATGTGCACGGACAAGGAAGAATTGAAGAAGGCATTAACCAAGTTCAAGGAGTTGGAGGAAGAACTCAAGGCTACACGCGAGGATTATATGGAGCAAATCGTTGCACTAGTAGGGAAGAATGACGACCTGGAGAAGAAGATTGGAGTATTCATGGGAAATCCAGTGCCAAAAGCAGAAGATGACGAATGCACTTGTCCGGATAACTACATCATCATCGACGGCACCGACTCGGAACCAAGTGAAGATGACTTTGTTGATGAAGCTGGAGCAGACATTATGGAGTCTTCAACGGATCAGAATTTCTAGTAGACCACCATATCAGTAGTAGTTTTCCCCCATTTAATAGTATAGTTCAAGCACTTTTGTAACGCTAGTTAGATCGATTGTTATGCCTTGTTTGAATTGATTGAGTGATATTGATTGTATTTGTCTCATGAGCATATGGGTAGTGTTTTCCCCTCTAGATCTCATTCTATTCTTAACTCTCATCTTTTCTAACCCATCAGATGCCTCCGAGACGCGACACCGGATTTGTTTTCCCACCGGAGATCACCCAGTTGATTCAGCAACAGAATGCCCTGATGCAAGTGTTAGTGCAGAACCAAGGCAACAACAACAACAACAACAACAACAACAACCCACTGCCACCACCACCTGTTGATCACTTAGCCCATTTCTTAAGGCTAAACCCGCCGGTGTTCTCCAGTAGCACCGAGCCGATTGTTGCAGATGATTGGCTCCGCAAAGTTGGAAGGGAGTTGACCACTGCAGGATGCACAGATGCGGAAAGAGTGCGTTTTGCCGCACATCAGCTTGATGGACCCGCAGCATCATGGTGGGAGAATTATACAGCCACGCACCCTATTAACACTGTCACATGGGACCAGTTTCAGCAAGCTTTCCGTACAACTCATGTTTCAGCAGGAGCTATGGCTATGAAGAAGCGTGAGTTTCGCAACCTACGCCAAGGAGGACGCACCGTAGGCCAGTATGTGGAGGATTTCAGTAAATTAGCATGTTATGCACCAGATGACGTTGCTACAGATGCAGCCAAGCAGGAGAAATTTTTGGAAGGACTGAATGATGAACTGAGTATGCAGTTGATGGTAGCAACCTTCAACAACTACCAGGAGCTGGTAGATAGAGCTCTCATGATTGAAGGGAAGCAACAACAGATTGAAAACCGTAAGAGGAAGTATGGACAAGGGAAGTATAACTCTGGAGCTCAGCAGAAACCACGATTTGCCCCGAAACCGGGAGGACAGTTTCAGCATACCCATGGAGGAGGTAGTTCGCACAACCATAATGGCTCCAAGAATGGTAATGGGAATGGAGGAACCAACGGACAGAACCGCACCAACCCATCTACCCCAGCCAAGAGGGATCTAAGTCATGTTACCTGTTTCAAGTGCCAGAAGACTGGACATTATGCAACTGATTGTCCTGAAGCCCAGAATGGCAATGGTAATGGAAGCTCTGGGAAGAAGCCAAACCCGTTCAACAAAGGACACGTGAACCACGTGAGCGTGGAGGAGGTTGAAGCTCAGCCTGATGCAGTAATAGGTAAGTTTTTGGTTAAGTCCTTTACTGCAACCGTTCTTTTCGATACTGGTGCATCGCATTCATACATATCAAGGGGATTTGTGAATAAGTTTAAGCTGTCCACCAGAGTTCTCAGAACCCCTATGTTAGTAACCTCGCCAGGAGCAAAGTATATGGCAAGCCAAGGATGTTTTCAGATGCCATTGGCCATTGGTAGGCATGTTTTCCCCTCAGACCTCATAGTTTTGGAGTCGCAAGGTTTGGATGTGATTTTGGGAATGGATTGGCTATCGTTGTATGGAGGAAACATCGATTGTGCCAGCAAGTCGATTTTTCTTACCACCCCAGAAGGAAAAAGGATCAAGTATGTAACCCGGCATATGCCGAAAAGGACTCAAGTGAATTCCTTATCAGGAGTTGTACAGGAGGAAGTACCAGTGGTGAAGGATTACCCGGACGTATTTCCAGAAGAGTTGTCAGGCATGCCACCAGATAGAGACATTGAGTTCTTGATTGAACTTTTGCCAGGCACAGGGACAATATCTAAGAGACCGTACAGGATGCCCGCAAAAGATTTGGAAGAAATTAAGAAGCAGATCAAGGAGTTACTGTATAAAGGCTATATTCGCCCAAGTTCGTCACCTTGGGGATCACCAGTACTGCTAGTGGAGAAGAAAGATGGATCGCTGAGGATGGTTGTTGATTACCGTGGGTTGAATGAAGTAACCATCAAAAACAAGTACCCACTGCCGATGATCAATGATTTGTTTGACCGCCTACAAGGAGCTAAAGTATTTTCCAAGATCGATCTACGATCAGGATACCATCAGTTAAAGATTCGAGAGCAGGATATACCTAAGACGGCTTTTACCACCAGATATGGATTGTATGAGTATACCGATATGTCATTTGGACTGACTAACGCACCTGCCTATTTTATGAACCTGATGAACAGAGTGTTTATGGAGTTTTTGGATAAGTTCGTCGTGGTGTTCATTGACGATATTTTAGTCTTTTCCAAGAATGAGGAAGAGCATGAGGAGCATTTGCGATTGGTACTTGAGAAGCTCAGAGAACATCAATTATATGCCAAGTTCAGCAAATGTGAATTTTGGCTGAAGGAAGTTGGATTCCTTGGACATGTTATTTCTGGAGAAGGAATAGCAGTAGACCCTGCCAAGGTTGACACAGTGACAAGTTGGGAATCACCCACGACAGTTGGAGAAATCCGGAGTTTTCTTGGACTTGCAGGATACTACCGGAGATTCATCGAGAATTTCTCAAAGATTGCTAAGCCCATGACTGAGCTATTGAAGAAGGACACCAAATTCAATTGGACTGAGGATTGTGAAGCTAGTTTCCAGGAGTTGAAGAAACGATTGGTTACATCACCAGTGTTGATTCTACCAGATAAACGCAAGGACTATGAAGTTTATTGCGACGCTTCTCGTCGAGGACTTGGAGCAGTGCTTATGCAGGAAGGAAGAGTTGTGCCATATGCTTCACGACAACTTAAACCCCATGAGAAGAATTATGCTACACATGATTTGGAGTTAGCAGCCGTGGTGCATGCATTGAAGACATGGAGACATTTTCTCATCGGAAACCATTGTGAGGTGTACACGGATCACAAGAGTTTGAAGTATATTTTCACGCAGAAGGAGTTAAACCTCAGACAGAGGAGATGGTTGGAGCTCATTAAGGATTATGATATGAGATTGCATTATCACCCCGGAAAGGCTAACGTAGTAGCAGACGCGTTGAGCCGCAAGAGTCATGTCAACACCCTCATGACAGGAGAGTTACCTCAGGAGTTAGCCGAGGACCTTCGCGAACTATGTTTGGAAATAGTCCCCAGAGGCTATTTAGCGACACTGGAGATTCAGTCTACCTTGATGGAAAGGATCAGAGAAGCTCAGAAGACAGACAAGGAGATTGAAGAGATAAAGGAGAAGATGAGCAAAGGAAAAGCCAAGGGATTTCGTGAGGATGAGCACGATACCTTATGGTTTGAGGACCGCGTGTATGTGCCAAAAGATCCGGAGATCAGGAAGTTGATTTTGAAAGAAGCCCATGATTCACCGTACTCGATTCACCCAGGAAATAGCAAGATGTATTTGGATCTGAAGAATACTTTCTGGTGGACCGGAATGAAGAAGGATATTGCAGAGTATGTAGCAGTTTGTGATGTATGTCAGAGAGTGAAGGCAGAGCATCAGAAGCCAGCAGAATTGCTACAACCATTGCCAATACCCGAATGGAAGTGGGATAAAATAGGCATGGATTTTATCACAGGATTACCCAGGACTCGTTCTGGCTATGACTCAATATGGGTTGTAGTCGACCGTTTGACGAAAGTGGCTCATTTCATTCCAGTGAAGACCACTTACACCAGTGCTAAGTTGGCAAAGATATACATGACCAGGATCGTATGTTTGCATGGAGTTCCGAGGACCATTGTATCAGACAGAGGAACCCAATTTACCCCGAAGTTTTGGAAGCAGTTACATGAAACATTGGGAACCAGGCTAGAATTTAGTACAGCTTTTCACCCACAGACAGATGGACAGACCGAGAGAGTCAACCAGATTTTGGAGGACATGTTGAGAGCTTGTGCACTAGATTATGGATCTAGTTGGGACGACAATTTGCCATATGCGGAGTTTTCTTATAACAACAGTTATCAAACCAGTTTGAAGATGGCCCCTTTCGAAGCTTTGTACGGAAGAAGGTGTAGAACACCATTGTTATGGGACGAAGTTGGAGACCGTCAGTTGTTTGGACCAGATTTGATTAAGGAGTCTGAACAGAAAGTGAGGTTGATTCGCGATAGGCTCAAGGTAGCCCAGTCCAGGCAGAAGAGTTATGCTGATTCTAAACGAAAGGAGACAGTTCACGAAGTCGGAGACAGAGTTTATCTTCGAGTATCACCACTTCGAGGAGTGAAGCGCTTTGGAGTTAAGGGAAAGTTAGCACCCCGTTATATCGGACCATACAGAGTTTTGGAACGTATGGGAGAAGTTGCCTACAAGCTGGAATTGCCCGAAGGATTGTCTGGAGTCCATGATGTATTTCACGTTTCCCAGTTGAAGAAGTGCCACGCAGAGATGACTGAGATACCACTGAGAGATACTGTGCCGCTGGAAGCGATTCAGCTGGAAAGTGATTTGACCTATGAGGAGAAACCAGTTAAGATTCTTGAGTATGCCAGCCGAGTTACCCGCAGTAAGGTTATCAAGTTTTGCAAAGTCCAGTGGAGTCACCACAAGGAAGATGAAGCCACCTGGGAGCGAGAGGAAGATCTACGGAAGGACCACTCCCACCTGTTTTCTAGCCAACCCGAATCTCGAGGGCGAGATTCATCTTAAGGGGGGTAGGTTTGTAACATCCCAAATTTCCAATTTGGTATGTTATACATAGATCATCATTGCATATCATATTTTATTGCATTTCGACAAATCCTCGATAAATCCTAAGCAACTCAAGGACCCTCGGAGAGAGTTGGGGATTTTCTCGAATTTTCATATTTGATTTTCATCAAATAATAAAATGAGGATTTTGGTTTTAATTATTTTTCTCTCCGGAAAAATATTTCATTAAAAATAAATGAGAGGAGAAAATATGACTTCTCCAAAACAATTGAAATATTGGAGGAAAAGTGTTAAAATCATTTATTGGATTTTATTCGGATTTTATTTGCAATTTTAATTGCATTATAAAAATATTGCACGTTTTCAAAATTTATCTTTGTGTCAAAAAAATGTTCACCATGTTCTAAAAATTCTAACTAGACCGGGAAAATTTGTTTTATCTTTTTTTGGATTTTTATTTATTTTTCTACGAATTTTTCGGCGGAACGTTTAAAAAAAATTGCGTCGCGCCCGACCGGGCCGAGGCCCAGCCGAGCCGCCGGCCCACCCCCGCGTCTCCTCCGCGCGCACGCCGGACGCCG